>NC_054705.1:5101627-5149127 GCF_016097555.1 Gigantopelta aegis
CAGCATTACAGAAATCTGTTAATAAATACATACATGCATGCATGCATGCATAAATAAATAAATAAATGAATAATGAAATAATGAAATAAATAATGAACTAAAGAAGAAAAACAAATGATATTTAGAAAAAAATGTTTAAAAAATATTAATAAATAAATAAATAAATAAAACAATAAAAAATATAAAAAATAAAATAAAATAATAATTAAAACAAACACAAAAAACCACCTACTCTACCGATTATCGAAGTTCCGCTGTATATTATAAAACTATAGAAATGTTTGGGGGTTTTGCGATTAGAACGTTTTGCATTCAATATAAAACTAAGGTATGCAGTCTCAGCAAGCGGACAAACTATTTTAGGTTTCCAGAACCATATATTAGAATACAAAACGCCCTGAATGTACTGGAATCATAGGCGACTATCGATGCCAGTAACTCGGAACGGCGGTCGGCATTTATTTCTTCACCCTCCAACTGGAGACGCCACCCTGACTCCCATCCTCACACAACTGCGCCCGACGCCATGGAAATGAAAGTTAGAATTAAAAGTCAAAACTGTAAGGAACATTACATGCTGACTAAAATACTGAATATAGATAAATCTTTGGTTTAAATATTTTATACTCACGGCTTGCGAGGTTCTGCATTCCAGTGTTCGCATACCTAATGGACAAAGACAAGAATTGAACATACAACACAAACTACTGAAACTCACTAGGTAAAGTAATACATATATATTATAATCATGTTAATCTCAATTTGTTAATTACTGAATAATATATATATATATATATATATATATATATATATATATATATATATATATATATATCATCACCTTTGAACCGAATGTTATTTTTTCATTGCTGAACTTAAAGGCGCAATCTCAAAGTTGAAAGAAGGAAATGTTTTATTTAACGACGCACTCAAAACATTTTATTTACGGTTATATGGCCGTCAGACATATGGTTAAGGACCACCTAGATATTGAAAGAGGAAAGTCGCTGTCTCCACTTCATGGGCTACTCTTTTCGATTAGCAGCAAGGAATCTTGTATATGCCCCATCCCATAGACAGGATAGCACTTGCCGCGGCCTTTAATGTACCAGTCGTGTTGCATAGGCTGGAGCGAGAAATAGCGCAATGGGC
This sequence comes from Gigantopelta aegis, assembly GCF_016097555.1. NCBI lineage: Eukaryota > Metazoa > Mollusca > Gastropoda > Neomphalida > Peltospiridae > Gigantopelta > Gigantopelta aegis. The sequence goes on from NC_054705.1 coordinate 5,102,780, forward strand.
CCACTGACGGGGATCGATCTCAAACCGACGGCGCATCAAGCGAGCGCTGTACCACTGGTTGACTTTGACACGTTATAGTTAATTAATTAATTGAAGAACACTATGTATACATCGAGTATTTGGCATTCCTGCACTTAATTGCAGTTGATTGGAAATTGATTGTTGTTGATGTCAAGCAAAAGACTGTCAAATACCATGCAAACTGATGCAGTGGGTTCAATATTCTTTATGTTCCTATTATATATATATATATATGGCGTCGAAAGTGAGTTCACAATGTCAATACTGTGTATGGCCACCGTGTGCGTGCACACAGGCCTGACAACGACGTCTCATTGATGACACCAGATGGTTCCGAAACCCTTGTGGGATGTTGTTCCCGACCTGAACAAGGTCACGACCCAGCTGGTTCAAGGTTAACGGCTGGTTTGGCAAGAGACGTAGGCGTCTCTCCATTTCGTCCCATAGGTGCTTAATGGGCGACAGGTCAGGCGAAACAGCGGGCCAAGGCAGTGTGTTGACATTCTGCTGTCCCAGGAAGTCGGTCACTACACGTGCGACGTGCGGGCGAGCGTTGTCTTGCTGCAACATGACGGCCACGTTGACCTTGAAGGAACGGGAGCACATGCGGTCTTATGATTTCATCCCTGTAGCGTACGGCAGTCAGATTTCCAGCCACAATCACCAGCTGCGTCCTCTCGTGTGATGTGACGCCTCCCCACACCATGACGCTGCACAACGCAAGCGTCAGCGTAGCGTTCGTTAACACGTCTGTAGACTCGATTTCGACCGTCACTACCGTCCAAATGGAATCTGGACTCGTCAGTGAATAGCACACCTGGCCAGTCACGACGAGTGAATCGTAAGTGCTGTCTACTCTATGCTAGACGCGCATTTCGGTGATGTCGTAGCAGAATAGGACGTATTGCTGGGCGTCGCGGCCTGATGTTGTGATCCAATAAACGGTTGCGAACTGTCCTGGCACTGATTACACTCAAACCAGGGATGGTTCTGGCTGTCAAAGTTGCCGCCCGAAATCGATTCAGAAGATGTGTTACCCGAATATGGTTGTCCTGTGCTTGTGACGTCACACGCGGGCGACCTGAACGTGGTCTGTCTCTGGTGTTGTCCTGCTGTTGGTAACGTCGCCACAAATTCTGTATCGTGTTTCGATGCACGCCAGAACGTCTTGCGACCTCGTTATGCGCCATTCCAGTGTTGAGCATACTGACCGCGCGGTGACGTTCAAATTCAGATAGGCGTGGTATGACGTCAGCGCCGTTTAGAGTTAATCAAAGTTGTTTTTCTAGCCAGTGGTTTTGTCATCTACCGTTTTCCGTTGCAAAATGAATAAGGACATGTGCACCTGTGCCACGTGATCAGCAAATCAGGTTACGAGTCGTGCACATGCTGCACATGAACAACACGTGCGATTGCAATATCGAGGATAAAGTCTTGAACATAATGGTTGGGCACATGTCTCCTGAAAATGTTATTATTTTACAACTTGCAATCATGATTTTATTCAACTTTTTACCATGCACAGGAACTTTTTTCCACCAGTATATATATATATATATTAATGTTTCTTGTAACCAAGGTTAAGTTATCTGTTTTCCTTTCTATCATGCCAAACGAGTATGGACAATGAAGATAAGAACAACTCTATTAATTTTATATTCATACTGTCGGTAATGCTTTATTTTCATCAGTAATATCATCAAAACCACAAACAATAAATAAAATTGCACTATAAAACAATTTGATATGCTTTATTTTTCTGGATTGTACCACGAAAGACAGGTATTACGGTTATCATTATCACATCTTCGAAACAAAATAGGTACAATTTTTTTTTTAAATTAAAATAAATGAGAAACAAATTTGTAAAACAGAGAAATGCTGACCTCGTAATTTGACAAGTTATCAAATACCCGTCAGTTAGCTGCAGTGCATTAATATGTAAATACATTATTATATTTTACGTTATATTATTTATGCACCTAAGATCATTCAATAAATTAAATAAATTAGAACCATGTTTTGTATCTTATAACAAAACAAACATTAACATACCTTTAATATGTCCACTTTACATCAATAAAATATATTCTTAAGAGTTTGCCACGGCAGTCGATATCTAGGTATTACTTTTTAACAATCACATTATTAGTAGTATTAGGGCCTGTCGGGTGCCATGACCTACTTTCCCGTGATCACGTGACCTTGGTAGGAGACAATGGGCTTTTGTGTAGGAAACAATGGCCTTTGTATAGGGGGGTGCAGGTGTATGGCCTCGGTAGGAAACAATGGCTTTTGTGTAGGAAACAATGACACAATGGTATTTGTGTAGGAAACAATGACACAATGGTCTTTGTGTAGGAGACAATGGCCTTTGTATAGGAGGGTGCAGGTGTATGGCCTCGGTAGGAAACAATGGTCTTTGTATAGGAGACAATGGCACAATGGCCTTTGTATAGGAGACAATGGCCATGGAGGAAACAATGGTCTTTATGTAGGAGACAATGACCTTGGTGCAGGTGTGCGATCATGGTGTATTCAATTCAATGTATTGCATATTACCAAACAAACTGGTGTCAGCAAACAAATAAAAGCAAAGAAACATACAGCACCATTAACAACAACAATTAATAATAACACTATGTACAGGCCAGGTGTAAGTGACGTTGGTTTTGGTTTCATTGTATAACGTCTATTGTGTAGTTTTTTTGTATTCACAGTGGACATACACGTGGATGTTTTTTCACAGTGTTTTATTCTAGGCACCCAAAATAATAGCCGTTAAAATATGTCTCGTGGGGAAGGACTGTAACTGTTTGCTGACTGTTTGGTCTAAAGTGAGGCTTTCATGTCGCCAGACAAAATGCGTGTGTGATGATTTTCATTCATTTGTATTTCTTTAGCACATTGTCGACGTTTTCTTTGTTGCCGTCATTCAGCCATTCATTCATTCGCTTTATAATAGAGGAGTACTTTATGAGACCTCTTCATCGGCCCTCATACAAAGGCATTTTATTACACCTCTCCGAGTGTTTATGAAACCAGGTGAACTGCAAAAGACATACCGACGCGTGCCCGTCTTAAGTAGCAGAATAAATTTGTTATGGTATGCCCACTGACCGTCAAAGTTTGTTTGTGTTTAGCGACATCACTAGAGGACTTTGGTTTATGAATCATCGGTTATTGGATGAAAAACATAATTTTGACAGTTTTAGAGAGGAAACCCGCTACATTTTTTCCATGAGTAGCAAGTGATCTTTTATATACACAATCTCATACCCCATATGGGGCCAGTATTTCATAATTAAATACAAACTTTTGTGTGTGTGTGTGTGTGTGTGTGTGTGTGTGTGTGTGTGTGTGTGCGTGTGCTGGTGTTGACTGAATTAGGTCAAACGCGAAGGTGGTAACTAGTGTGTGTGTGTGTGTGTGTGTGTGTGTGTGTGTGTGTGTGTGTGTGTGTGTGTGTGTGTGTGTGTGTGTGTGTGTGAAACACTCCCAGCCCATTGCTATGGAGAAAGAACGCGTGACTGCAACACAGCTTTTTTTAGTTATGTCCTGAGTCCATGAGTGTGTCTCTGGACGTGTCCCTGTGGTAGTGACACTGGTAAAGGGTAATATGTTGGTAACGATGTTTTTTGGGAGCTCGCACGATGAGATTTGTGCCTGGGAGGAGGAGCACTGGTCATACGTATCACACACATTCAAACATTCCTGTACCATATCTTTATGCGTCATAAGGTATATATGTAAAATAGTTTTGGAAAACTCGTCATTTGAGGTAGAACCTTCAGAGGAGCAACATGTCAGACCAGTACAAGTTATATGTACCCGACGTGGATAAGTGGACCCGTTTCTATAAACTGCAGGCAAAAGGTAAACTTCAACCTCATTTTCCAGTGCAACGTGGTGGAAAAAGTCAGATGATGTACAGTGTAGATCGATGTCTAGAACTGTATGACCCTACATGGAAAAAAGAAAAAGAGGAACAGAACAAGCCTCCGACACCCAAAGTCGTCATGGTGTCCCCAACACAACAGGTGGTAGAGCAAGCCAAGGCCGATCTGAAACGGAAACAACAACAACAACAACAAAGTGGTACGGGCTGGAAAGCCCCGAAACTGCAGAAGCATTTCTAAATAAACTATAAAAGGAACTATGTGGGTCAGATATGGTCATTTCATTTAGAGGCGTCATGCAGAGCACATGTTCAGAATGTGGTTTCACATTCTCTCGGAGAGACGCCATGTTAAGACATTTTCAACAAAAACATGCTAAAGGTCTACCACCACCACCACCACAGCAGCCACCACCACCACCACCACCACAGCAGCCACCACCACCACCACCACAGCAGCAGCATCCCCTAAGATTGCTACATCCCTTCACCATGATCGTGTCGGGACCCACGTCGTGTGGAAAGACATTTTTGTTGTACAAACTGCTAAGGGATGGTAAAATCCAGCCGCCTCCTCAGCGCATCATCTGGCTCTACAAACGATGGCAACCTCTCTATGATACGATCAAAATGGTTGCTCGAATGAAATTTGTTCAAGGCATACCAGAGAATTTGGAAAAGGATCATTATTTGGATCCCAGAGTCAGAAATCTCATCGTGTTGGACGACCTGATGTCTACAGCTGGAAAAGAGTCTCGTATCACCGACCTGTTCACAGAAGGAAGTCATCACAGAAACCTCTCGGTGATTGCCATCAACCAGAACCTCTATAACAGCAAAGACCCGACACAGAGAAGAAACTGTCATTACCTGGCACTGTTCAACAACCCCATCGACAAGCAGCAAGTCCTAACCTTGGCACGGCAGATGTATCCGGAAAATACTGGTCATTTCATGCAACGGTTTGAGGAAGCTACCCACAGGCCCTACGGACATCTCTTGGTGGACTTGAAACCGACCACGCCCGAACATTGGCGCCTTCAACCTAATGGTTTAGAGACGGGGCCGTCCGAATGGTATAAAAGCACGAGCGTAACGACGAATGTCTCAGAAGAGTTTCAACCACCGTCGAAAAAAGAGCTCTACGTGCAAATCATGCAAAGAAACGCATTCAAGAGAAAACTACCAGGCATACCCGCCTACGAAAGTGACGACGACGAAGAAGAAGATGAGGTAGAGCCCTATCTGAAAAAGGTCAAGAGGATGCAGTCTTGCGATACGTGCGGTCTGGTCTTTAAAGACGGGAGTGACTTGCAGCGACACGTGAAAACGTGCGAGGAGGGAAATGAAGAGCCGTCGTCCGATCTGGAAAACGAAGGCGTACGTCTGATGATCGAGCGTGAATTCGACATCAATCATGATTATCTCGAAAGCAAGAGGAAACGCTACGAAGATAAAAACATGTCCCAAGATGCCATCGAAAGAAACATGAAGACATTGCAATGGAAGTTATTTAAAGACACGTACTCTCGCTTTCTGACCTATATGCATTACTTTGACAAAGGTCCCAACACCAGGAAAATTCTTCAGTTTGTGAATCCAGACAGAGATCTCAGACCTCAGATTCGTTCTAAATTAAATCAGTATCGTTCATGGATTGGCGAATATTTGGACGAACAAGACGACGACGATACCGACGAGGAGGAGGACGACGAAGATGAAGAGAAATGAACACTCATATTATTCACATGTCGCCCTTAAGGCCTCTAGATGTAACCCAATGTGTGTCCATTGCATGTGTAGTTGTCTATAGTGATTTTACTTTAGAAAAAAATAAAAATAAAAACCAAACCATTGCGGGTTTTTTTTTGTGTTTTTTACTCTATGACTAGATTTGTGATTGGATATTTCTACCCCGCTACTTCATAGTAGCAAGAGTTGTATGTACAGGACAGCACATACCACGGCCTTTGATATACCAGACATAATGCACTGGTTGGCTATAGCCTATTTGGCCATCGACGGGGATCGATCCTAGATCGATCACTGTATTTACCCATTTGGTAATTAAAAAGCCCTGTACGAAGGCTAGTACTCTAGAGAAATTTTCTGTTTAAAAATGCAGCTATTTCCCTTTGGTTAACACGTACTACTTGTTAAACCCATGGCGGCGCGCGTGTCGCAGACTTACACTAATGGATTAATCACGTGTGACATCTCCCTCTCTCTCTCTCTCGCTCTCTCTCTCTCTCTCTCTCTCTCTCTCTCTCTCTCTCTCTCTCTCTCCCCCTCCCTCCCTTTCTCTCCCTGCCTCTCCCTCCCTCTCTCTCTCCCTCTCTCTTTCTTTCTCTCTCTCTCTCTCTCTCCCTCCCCCTCCCTCCCCCCTCCCCCCTCCCTCCCTCTCTCTCTCTCCCTCTCTCTCTCTCTCTCTCTCTCTCTCTCTCAACCATTGCGTTTGTTTTTTGTGTATTCTACTCTATAACTAGATTTGTGACTTAATATTTCTGCCGCTACTTTATAGTATCAAGAGTTGTGTGTACAGGACAGCACATACCACTGCCTTTGATATACCAGACATAATACACTGGTTGTCTATAAAGGCTTGTACTCTTGGGAAATACTCGTGTTTAAAATGTAGTTAAAAGAGCAGAGGTTAGGTTGGAGCGTTGAGTTGCAGTCACGCGTTCTTTCTTCATAGGAATGGGCTGTAGTGTTTCACACACACACACACACACACACACACACACACACGCACGCACGCACACGCACACACGCTCGCACGCACGCACGCATGCACAAAAGTTTGTATTTAATTATGAAATACTGGCCCCATATGGGGTATGAGATTGTGTATATAAAAGATCACTTGCTACTCATGGAAAAAATGTAGCGGGTTTCCTCTCTAAAACTGTCAAAATTATGTTTTTCATCCAATAACCGATGATTCATAAACCAATGTCCTCTAGTGATGTCGCTAAACACAAACAAACTTTGACGGTCAGTGGGCATACCATAACAAATGTATTCTGCTACTTAAGACGGGCACGCGTCGGTATGTCTTTTGCAGTTCACCTGGTTTCATAAACACTCGGAGAGGTGTAATAAAATGCCTTTGTATGAGGGCCGATGAAGAGGTCTCATAAAGTACTCCTCTATTATAAAGCGAATGAATGAATGGCTGAATGACGGCAACAAAGAAAACGTCGACAATGTGCTAAAGAAATACAAATGAATGAAAATCATCACACACGCATTTTGTCTGGCGACATGAAAGCCTCACTTTAGACCAAACAGTCAGCAAACAGTTACAGTCCTTCCCCACGAGACATATTTTAACGGCTATTATTTTGGGTGCCTAGAATAAAACACTGTGAAAAAACATCCACGTGTATGTCCACTGTGAATACAAAAAAACAACACAATAGACGTTATACAATGAAGCCAAAACCAACGTCACTTACACCTGGCCTGTACATAGTGTTATTATTAATTGTTGTTGTTAATGGTGCTGTATGTTTCTTTGCTCTTATTTGTTTGCTGACACCAGTTTGTTTGGTAATATGCAATACATTGTTTCCTACCGAGGCCATACACCTGCACCCTCCTATACAAAGGCCATTGTCTCCTACACAAAGACCATTGTGTCATTGTTTCCTACACAAATACCATTGTGTCATTGTTTCCTACACAAAAGCCATTGTTTCCTACCGAGGCCATATACCTGCACCCCCCTATACAAAGGCCATTGTTTCCTACACAAAGCCCATTGTCTCCTACCAAGGTCAGACACCTGCACCCACCTATACAAAGGCCATTGTTTCCTACACAAAGCCCATTGTCTCCTACCCAGGTCAGACACCTGCACCCCCCTATACAAAGGCCATTGTTTCCTACACAAAAGCCCATTGTCTCCTACCAAGGTCACGTGATCACGGGAAAGTAGGTCATGGCACCCGACAGGCCCTAATACTACTATTATTTTATAAACCATGTAAACTTACGTATGCTTTTCGACACCAGTGTTTTTGCCTGTAAGAGAAAAATAAAACGAAAGTTATTTTATATACATTTATAAACCAGATACCCAGATACTATGTAGTCTACCCCCCCCACCCCCCCACCCTCCCACCCCCCGAAGCACCCCCGTGCATGGTGTCTTATTCATATTCGGCCGTGTACATATATTGTGGAGTGTATCCAATAGGTAGTATCCAATTCAGAACATTCAGCTTAGATATTTTAACGTTTCCTTATGCAGTTTTAAAATGTTTATCATCGAGTGAAAGTTCAATACAGCGATGTTTAGCAGGACTTTCCATTCCAATCTTGGTGGTGTCGTTGTTACGCCATTGGACATAAGGCTGGTAGTTACTGGGTTCGCAGCCAGGAACCTTAATGACTGAATGGGAAGGTATAACTCCAGCACACTGACTTCTCTCTCACTAACCACTAAAAACTAACTGTCTTGGACATACAGCCCAGATATACTTTGCCCAGTATAGTGTGCTTGAATCTTACTTACATATAAGTAACCTGTTGTTCCACACCACACACACACACACACACACACACACACACACATACATATATATAAATATATCTGTGTGTGTGTGTGTGTGTGTGTGTGTGATAGAGAGAGAGACACACACACACACAGAGAGGCACAGAGAGAGACAGACATACATACATACAGACAGAGACAGAAAAACAGACATATATAATAATTAACGAGCTTTGTTTTCGTCAAGATAATAATCATAATATAATAATAAGAAGAACAACAACAACAGAAGCAATAATAATACTAATAATAATAATAATGAGTGCAGTACATACGCCGTGAACATTTTATTCCTCGTCTTACTAATAAACATGTGACGACTGCAACGACACTCGTGACGACCACGCCGACAGCAACTCCAATACCAGCGGCAGCTCCAACGGTAAACGATGAGGCTGAATAATTTAAAATTACACCAGTGCACATCGTTTTGTGTGTATGTATGGATGTATACATGCATATGTGAATGAATATCTATATATTGTGTGTCTGTTTTTCTGTTGGTCGAACGTTGGATACCTTAACCATTGGTTATAAGATATGTTCAAAACCATGGACTGAATTAATACAAATAATAATTGAAGGATTTAGCCCGGTTGTATAATGATCCAAAAGAAAACACGCGACCACCAGACTCAGCACTGTCGCGTTTAAGCCAAAGAACATAAGGCTGGTAGGTACTGGGTTAGCAGCCCGGTAGAGGCTCCTACCAAGAGCGAGGTTTAACGATTCAGTGGGTAAGTGTAAGACCAATATACCGACTTCTCTCTCACCAGTCACTAACACACTATCATGGACAGACAGCACAGATAGCCCAGTTGTGTGTCCAGAAAGCGTGTTTGAATCCTTAATTGGACATAAGCACGAAAATAAGCGACCGTGTGATGATAGATCAATTGCCAAGCATATTTAGAAATGTCAAAGACTGAAATGACACTACACACAATGATTTGTGGGTATCGTATGCATATTTGTAGTTCATCAAGTATTTCTATTTCCAAGTTATGCTCCTTAACTGTTGTTGTTGTTGTTTGGGCATTTGTTGTTGCTTTGTTTTTTCACGCGTTCATTTTGAATCTCTCTAAGCTTTTCTCTTTATTGCGGTACTACTGCAATGATGTAATAAGGCGGACATTGTCATATATGGTTTTCAGTAATCGAACGTGGCCTTGGTTGGATAAACGATATGAATGACATAGAAAATCAGATATATTTTTAGATATGCAAGACGTGTGCAAGTCGACACAAAATTATTTTTACAGACAGATATTTTATTAACGTTTTAACTTATGTACACAATAATCAAATGTAATTTAAAATACAGTATAAAAGTACATTCCTTACAGGAACTATGAGGGACTATCAATAAATAATATATATATATATATATATATATATATATATATATATATATATATATATATATATAGCATTAATTACAAAAAAGGACGCATAACCACAAATAGGTTAAGAATATAAATGTGTTCGGCGAAGTGTTAATATTACAAATCAGAAATAAGAAATGACTAACATTCCACGCGCAGTTTAAAATATTTGTCAGCAGTGATCCCAGAACCAGGATTTCTCGCCGAGCACTTGTAATAGCCAGCCTCTTGCTCAGTGATGTGGATCAGGGACAGACGACTTCCTGTGGCGATACCTCTGTCCAGGTAGGTCCAGATATAGGTACAGGTAGGGTTGCAGTCCACTGAGCATGTTATTGTCAACGAATCAGATTCAGCTACTGTGTAGAAGACTTCATCAGTGTTGAAACTCATCTCTTGTTCAAGTGGGCCAACTAAAATATAACAATTGGGCATTTTCTCAGAACGTGCATGCATACGTACGAACACACATATGTATCTACCTATATGAATACATAAGCACATCTAAACCAGACATCCACGGGACTAAGATTTTGCCCGGTATTCAGAGCCTTGAGGGTTTCATTTATATATATATATATATATATATATATATATATATATATATATATATATATATACTCTTCAAAAGAAGAAACGCAAAACCACATTGTCGTAACATTTGGAGAATTGATTTAATTATTGAATGGTGAGTCCGATAATTACCAAATGTTGCAGGATTGTTCACAATTCACTCTAGTCCATTGTGAGTAAGTGATAGGACACACCACCAAGGTCAAGGTCATCTGGAGTCAATACCGGGTGTGGCCTCCGCGTGTGTTGACAACTGCCTGGCACCGCCTGCCCATTGAAGCAACCAGAGTACGGATGACGTCCCGGGGGATGGTGGCCCACTCGGCCTGCAAGGCTGCTGCCAGCTCGGGCAGGGTCTGAGGCTGTGGTTGTCGCTGTCGGAGGCGTCGGTCCAACTCGTCCCATAGATGCTCAATTGGGTTCAAATCCGGTGATGTCGATGGCCAAGGAAGGACATTAATGTTGTTGTTCTGTAGGAAAGCCGTTGTGAGACGTGCTGTGTGAGGCCTGGCGTTGTCATGTTGGAACACTGCGTTGGCGTTGGCCATAACTGGAACGATGTGTGGCCGGAGGATCTGGTCAATGTAGCCCTGTGCATTCAGGTTGCCCTGCACGTGGACCAGGTCAGTTCTGCCAGTGTGTGAGATGGCTGCCCACACCATGACACTACCCCCGCCGAATCTGTCCACTTCCTGCACGCAGTTTGCCGCATAACGTTCACCACGACGCCTATACACGCGACATCTTCCATCATGACGTCGGAGCAGAAATCGGGACTCGTCACTGAATCACACCTGTCTCCATCGCAGTTGAGGCCATTGTCGATGAATCTGGCACCACTGCAGTCGGAGTCGACGGTGTTGTGGTGTTAAGATGACACCTCGAACTGGACGTCTGGCACGAATTCCTGCCTCACGTAGGCGGTTCCGTACGGTCTGGTCGGATATCCTGCGCAAACCTGGTATTGCTGCGGCTGTGGAGGTGGCAGTAGTCAATCGTTCCCGAAGGTGGCGTACCCGGATGTAGCGGTCCTGCCCGGGGGTAGTGACCCGTGGTCGACCGGATCTAGGGAGGTCACGTGTTGATCCATGTTGCTGGTAACGGTCCCACAGTCTGGAGATGGTGCTTGGGGACACATGGAATGCCCTGGCAACGGCCGTTCTGGATTCGCCTGCGTCTAGTCGGCCGATGGCACTGTTTCTCTGCGGTTCACTGAGACGTGGCATGTCCTGGATTGTCAACTGTCGGCCAGATACAGAGGCCAGGCAAGCGAACACCCTGCACTTTTATACTGTCGGTGTTCATGTTGCACGTGCAGACAACGCACGTGCAGTGGTGACATGGTTTGCACGTGGCTGCGTTTTTGCGAATATTCACATTTTGGAACTTTATTTTACAGTAGCTGCGTTTTATCGAATGTAACCGTGGGAATGTGTTTGGGACATGCAATGACCTTATATTCACAAAGCATGAACCGGTAGGAAACATAAAATCGGAGTTATAACCCAAATGGGTTTCTTTTTTTGAAGAGTATATATAATACAGTATTCTTCCTGGTATGGCTCGTATAATGCTCTACCTCTTGGGGAGCCAGTATAAATATATATATACCGTTACACCTTTTGTTACAACTTAACGTTTCACGCTATGAGCGATCATCAGGATCAGGTAACGTGTAACTGCCCTATCGTTACGTCATGAAGCAGTGGCGCAACAACAGGTGCAGTGGGTACGGGCTATTCCTTTTCGGCTTAGCTTAGGTGGCTGTGTTAATCCATGCACTGGGGATGCACACGAAAAAACAACAACTCCAGACCCATAGCCAGTGTGGGGCATCGCTCCTTCCTGAAAATGATCCCCTCTCCCCCAACTCCTTTATAATCTGCCGTGTGTTTTAATTAACTATGCCCCTTTAGAAAATCGAGTCATCCCTCCCCCCCCCCCCCGCCCGCCCCATGGACACAAGCTAGTTACGCGCCTACAAATACCCCACCTAACATCTTATCAATTAGAGATAACACAAATTGTAACATGAATAATCACGTCTAGCGAAGTCCGCTTAATTTTATTGCACATAACGTGATTATTCTTTGTCCTAAAGCAAAACGTGCTAATTGAGGGACGTTAGCCGGGGGGTTTGGGCGAGACGTAGCACAGTGGTAAAGCGCTCGCTTGATGCGCGGTCGGTTTGAGATCGAACCCCGTCAGTGGGCCCATTAGGCTATTTCTCGCTCCAGCCAGTGCACCACGACTGGTACATTAAAGGCCGTGGAGCGTGCTATCATATCTATGGGATGGTGCATAAAAAAGATCCCTTGCTGCTAATCGAAAATAGTAGTCCATGAAGTGGCGACAGCGGGTTTCGTCTCTCAATATCTCTGTGGTCCTTAACTATATGTCCGACGCCATATAACCGTAAATAAAATGTGTTGCGTGCGCCGTTAAATAAACCATTTCCTTATTAGCTGGGGGCTCGGACAACAAATAGCCAACAATAACACTTCCGTGCTCGTCAAAATTACGTGCAGTGTTAATGAAGTCGAATTTATAGTCAGAATTTTGAAAGTACGTGATCTAACAAAAAGACACTTTGTGTTATTATATTATATTGGATTCGCTACATACTATATAATAGTGGACCCATTATCGCATTGCGGATTTTTCGTCCCAGCCTTGACTGATAAATCATATATGTTTTTAGATCAGTTACTCTGGATATAGCTATATGTATGTTTCATGTGTGCGTGTGCGTGCGTGTGTGTGTGTGTGTGTGTGTGTGTGTTGCCTATAATAGTATGATTATTTACTTACACTGAACGATGAGACGTATTTTGTTGGAGGTCACCTCCTCGCTGGTTCCCATTTCACTATTCCTGGCTGAGCAGTAGACATAGTTGCCATCGTGGCGTCTTTCTGGGACATAGGCTAAACTTATGCTTGTGATAAAAGTATTCGCTTGTTCGTTTGCTAAATGGCTGCAAAATGTCGGTCGACGTTCTATGCGTGCTGCTGATTTTAGTTTACGAACAGACAGATCCGTGGAAGAGGTATCGTTCAGTTTTAGTCTGACTTCTAGTTCCAGGTTAGCATCTCCAGTACTGCACGTGAATCCATCATACTGTTTACCCTCAGTCACTGTCAGTACATCTCCACCTCCAGAAATATTCAGTGATGCGCATTCAACCTTATCTGAAATTAATACCGACACTTGTTGGCGTGCACGTTACACGTAACGTCTACCTCTTTGCTGATTTTTTAAAATTGCTTTTAAATTTAAAAGACAAAGAATCAATAATATTCTTTAAGAGTGGGTGAAACAAGGCAGATTTGTCATTTTAGACACGTATGGAACATAAACATCTGATGATTGGTCATGATAGAATGATAGTTGCATTTGCGTTTGTTCTGAATAAAAAATATGATAAATAATGACCATCAAAATGTGATAGCGCATAATATTTATATATTGGCTAACCGGTTGACATTATTTGTGTTCTGGATAAATAAATAAATAAAAAAATAAAATAAAATAAATAAATAATAATAATAATAATTAATAAAAAAATAATAATAATAATAATAATCACCCGTGTCAAATAGAGTGCTTTGAAAATGGTACTACATTTACTACATTTCAAGACAGTCTACGAAGTAGCGAAAAGCATTCATTTAAGGATAGCACATATTTCTGTAGAACACAGCATCTCTTCGACAAACTGTTGGGTGGACGTGCGTATCTGACTTTTTACCAAAGGGAATATTAATCAATTTAATTAATGAATATGCCATTACTTTTATTAAAACAAAACAATGTACTGTTTGATATCTACTTGGAATTAATGTAACCCATTGACTAAATAAGATTCGAAACAGTGTCCGTGAGTATGTTTATTACTGCCAACGTAAACGGTTTGGAATCGACCAACAGGCTGACGCCTATGTTAAGTCCTCTACCAGCATTTTACGAAAAGGTACAACATAGTTTACATGATATAAAGATTGTAATTCCAGAATTATACGTAAAATATACTTGGAGACAAGGAAAACAAAGAAGAAGAGAAGCAAGAAAAATAGAAGAAGAATGAAATGTATGCAAGTTGAGTTCAAATCCAAAATAATACAACAGTGTTTCAGCTAGTGAATGGAAATGGTTTTCTCATCACTTACTTATAGTTCTCAAGTTAACAAAGTTGCTGTAGTAGTATTTTCTGTTGTAGTTTGAAGTACAAAGGTAATCAGTCATTTCTCCGACAATAAGTGTTATCGTTGCGACATATTCTTTGGACTTCGAATTAGCGGTGTTAGTTCCAGATCCACACAATGTTCCTGTTGTTTCAAGGATTCCAAATAAATCATATGCGTATGTACTACAGACTGACGTCGTTTGACGAAAGTAAGCAATCTGCCTATAGGAACTGAAGCCATATATCTGTCTTATATAAACGGTATAACTAGCACGAGGCGGGTCGTCAAATATACAGGTCAGTGTTACTTCCTGATGCTTTCTTGGTATGATTGTTGACGCTGTCAAATTTAACGATACACCTGTATAAATAGATTAACATATCCATATTAAATCAATTGTTTGTTATAATGATGACTGGTGGACAAACAAAACCAACAAAGATAAAGAAACAAACAGCGTTCTGTCAATTTCACAAAATTCAGCTAACTTCCCAGACGAAGCAAATAACTTTTCTGTTATTTAATCAAACGTTTGTTAATCATAATATACAGTATGTAATAAATGCAGATGCACATACGAGTTGTCCCATGTTATTTATTGCACCCATTTATAATGCGCAAAACTTATACCACGACACCGCGTAATATCCTTGTGCACTATAAACTCGTGCAATAAACAACGTGAAGGGATATTTATTATATAACATTTTGTGAAATATCTTAAAATATCAGTGAAATAAAAGTGTTATCAGTGACGATAACACTATTTCACTCCAAAATGTGTTATCGCCACTGTAGAATGCGTTATATTCACTGTAAGGAAGCCGGAACTATTTTGCTGCTGGCATTTTAAAAATAAAGGTAAATTGCCAAAACGTTATATAATAAATAGAAAATTTCATTTTTTAAATTTATTTTTTTATTTTTTGGTCAAATATGATTTATATCTCATCTCGTGAAGTTTGCAATCATATGATTGCAGACTTCACTCGATGAGATATAAATCATATTTGACAAAAAGCATGAAATATCCTCTATTTATTATTCGCTAATTACTACATATTATAGTCATAAAATGTGGTTGGTTCTTCACTCTGGTACCCCTGCGCGTGCTGTAACCTCGCCGTGGTGCAGGGGTGTAACATTCTCTTTGAGAATGGCCAATACAGCACAAATTGAAGTTTAGAGTAAAATTCGGTGTCCGTAAAATTCTGTGATATTTGTATTTGTATTTTTGCACAGTTCTTTACACTGTTTTTGTTTAAACCTTGAATTTTTATATTGATGTTGATCATCACTTTATTTATTTGCATTACCATAGTTTGACACCCAATAGCCGATGTATTTTTCGTGCTGGGGTGTCGTTAAACATTCATTCATTCACTCTGGTACATTTCATAAAGATACATGATCGATTGTATATTGTTCTTCATCGCGCGGCAGGGGTGATAACATTCTTATGGGTTTCCTTAAGAGTGGCAAGTAGACATACAGCACATATTCAGCATGCACATGAATACTATTATTTATTTAATTGTATTGTCAAAATGTTGAAAGTCCTACTCGAGATTTCTAACAATGCGGTTGCCTTGTGAAAATGTGCTGATTTCTATCCTCACCCCACCCCCACCCAGGGGCACGACAGGTGTTCAGCCATTGTCACGCTAGTTTACGTCGAGAATAGGCAAAGAAGATCAAATAGTAGAAGGAGACGGCGACCCAAGGCAGCACCGGAGGGACCACACACGGCGGCTCAACCGCCAGGAGCGATCACTCCTGCTTCCAAGAAAATGTCGAGACCGGCAGGGGCGGTTCAGGGGGGGGGGGGACCAGCAGCTCAGCTGCCTGGGGCAGTCCCTTCTACTTTGCCCCCCCCCCCCGCTTACTCGTGTGTAGCACACAACAGGAGCGGCAATGGGGGGGGGGGGGCAAAGCTGCCAGCTCAACTGACAGTGGTGGTTCTCTCCCCAGCAGCATCAGCGCCGATGGAGACTGGACAACTGACAAGCAGACCGGCGCCTCCACCAGTTGTTGACGCGGCAGTCATGGAGCGTGATTCCAAGAAGAGTAAGGTGTCTGAGCAGGACCCGTCCAGACCTCAGCCCTCTACTTGGAAACTCGCTTGTGACAAACTGCCTGCAAAGTACCGCGGGTGTGTTGGGGGGGGGGGGGGGGGGAGTTCCTGTCTACCTCTCAACTAGTCGGCCCCCACAAGGAGACAAGCTGGAGACCAACACCATCTGGTCAGGGGCGGTACCAAATTCAGCATGGCAAGGAAATCAACACCTTCTTCCTAACATCGGAGCGGAACGGGGTGTATCGACAAGGACTCTTGAAAGCTGACATGGAAAGTCCAATCATCCATCGGATTTTAAAGCTGGTCCTACCTGAGGAATATCAAGCACTGCTTCGGGACTGCTACCTGGACCTCGTCCATTTCTTCCCGAAGTACCAAGTCGATCACCCCATCACTACGCCATGAGTTCCGCCGCCAAATGTCCCTAGGACAGGTAGCCTCCTCTTTGGGCGTAGTCGGACTTTAAAAATTTTGGCCGTCGTTCTCAAGTTTATGTTTATTATTTATTTATTTTTTTGTAAACAGTCCGACGCACTTTGGTTTGGTAGCCCATCTAAATTGTTCAAATCACGTTAAAACCTTTTCGGCCGAACACTATTTTTGGACTTTTTTGTCCATATATGAGTAAAATGAATCAGCTCAAATTGACCTTGGGTATTTGACCTAACTTCTAAATTTTTATTTCAAATTCCGTCCACCTTAAACTTACCACCCCAAGGCCCGGACTTAGACACTGGCGATGTCAGAGGTTAAGCTCGGGACAGTGGTGTTCGAAACCTTAGTGGTATATGGACACGTAAAAAGGATACTCTCTCTCTCTCTCTCTCTCTCTCTCTCTCTCTCTCTCTCTCTCTCTCTCTCTCTCTCTCTCTCTCTCTCTCTCTCTCTCTCTCTCTCTCTCTCTCTCTCTCAAAATATTGACAAACCGAAGAAAATATATATTTAAAAAACAAAATAATCTTAGTGTTTTTAAAATGAAAGGCATGCCGTTTTAGTGTAATGCACCATCATTGAAAGCCTTGCTTTATTGTTATTATTATTTTAATCTAGTCTAGTGATTAAGTACGCGGTGTTCATTGTTAACTATAGATGCTATGTGTTGATGCGTGTTCTTGTGATATATGTTAACTGTATATTTGCATCGTCCTTTTCTTATATATTGTATTGTGTTTGACTGTTGTAAAATAAATCCATCCGAATCCGTTCAGTCGGCAGCCCAAAGCGCGTATCGAAATCGTTTCAAGCTGAGCACTGTCAGAATGCTACATTTTCTGGACAACCCCCTCTCCCCCCCCCCCCCCCCCCCCCCCCCCCCCCCCCCCGGAAAAAAAAAAAAACGCACAAAAAAACAAACCCAATAACAATAAAGAAACACAAAAACCCAAACAACTTGTTTTCGTTGAATATTTGTTTTGGGCAAACTGTTTTGTGTTGTTCATATTTTGATATTTGTAATTCAGTATTTGTAATTTTGAGAAGTCAAACTATATAGCTAGGTTAATTACCAGTCACTAGGGTACTGAATTATGATATTTATTACTTTTCTGTTGTAACTTGGTTTTCGGGGGTTATTATTGGTGATTATTAAGTCTATTACACAATAATACCTGTTGTTGTTTTGTTGGTATTAAAATATTCGTTCGTAATTTTCATTGAATATTCGATTACCATTTTTAGGTCGAATACCGAACACTATTAAATACAGAACACGATAATATGTCTTAAATATGTATACAATACCTTAATTTTACAGAAATCATGTAAAGTTGAATACGAAGTATACTGACATTCCTCTTGCAATCTTTGTTATTATTATTATTATTTTACAGAAATCATGTAAAGTTGAATACGAAGTATACTGACATTCCTCTTGCAATCTTTGTTATTATTATTATTATTTTACAGAAATCATTTACAGAAATATACATGTACAGTTGAATTACGAAATCATGTACAGTTGAATACGAAGTATACTGACATTCCTCTTGCAATCTTTGTTATTATTATTATTATTATTTTACAGAAACCATGTAAAGTTGAATACGAAGTATACTGGCATTCCTCTTGCAATCTTTGTTATTATTATTTTTTTTTTTTTTTGGATTAGCTTGATTTCATTGCTGATTAAACTGAATAAACTTCACCTAGACATAAAACTGAAACTCGCATGTCGCGATCCTCAGCACATGAACAATATAGAACGTGGTTATATTATATATTTGGACTATTCCCTGGATAGAAATGCAGTTGAGACCATATCCAGCAAAGGCGTACTGGCTCCCATTGTTGTACGGAAGGGGGGTAGTTTTGCCCATCCCCTGTCTCGTACGCTTATGATTTTCAGTAATATTTCTCGATATGCTGTAGATTCTTTAAAATACCTATAGTTCAGTTAATCTAAGCAAATCCCGGAACAAATTGCAACTTCTTGTGGGTTTTGTTTTATATACATGTGACTATCTTTCCAACACATTTGCCATAGTTTGACACCCACTAGTAAAAATGTCCGTAAAAGGTGCAGATCTAAGGGGATGATATCGGCAATTTGATCACCACCCCTCGGTCTCTTTTGGATAATGATATTTATCCAGCATAGACTGAACCAGCCTAAAGAATAATATTTGATAGAATTATATGTGTACCAACAAATAAAATTGTCCTGATATATCACGGGCAGATCTCGGAGTGGGGGGGGGGGGGGGGGGGGGCATGAACCCCCACCGCCCCGAGATCACGAGTCTCTTTTTTCGAGCACACATTTTGCAAATACATAGATAGCTTATCCGCACAAACACATTTCCCATCATCCTGGTCATAAATAAAATATATCATGTGTATAATGATTATGTAGCATATGGTCAGTGCTTGACCCCGTTTCAGTGAGCATACAGCAAGTGCTATGCAAGATTCATTCGTAGTTCATATTCATATAAACACTGATACTTTTGATTTCTGCACATGTATAGTGTGGTTTGACAACCTGCTTTACACCCGCTTATAATCAACTATATGAAGCTGGTCTCTTAGTTTGAAAAATCAATTAGCCTCTCATGTTTCATCGACCAACCCATTCATCTGGAATCCGATCTTATGGGGTTTTACGATTTACACTTTATACGCTTATGCCTACATATACTTTAACTAAATCATTATCTCCTGCATCACCAATACTTTATTTTATAGACTAGACACAATGAAATATTTTGACAAGACTTTAATACAGTGTATCAATTCGGAAGTCTTTCAGGGAGACACCTTTTCTAAAGCCATATCCTAACAGCATGGACATATAAAATATTATTACCCATATGGGCTCAAATATACGGGGTAATATTTTTTCGATCTCTGCACAGTGTGCAGATTGCTTCTACAGCCACTGATTGGCTGGCTTTAAAATCACGACGTTTGGTTGGTTGCTTGCCATGGCCGGAACTTCACTTTCATTCATATAATTTTTTCATTCATGAGTCAGATTACACATACGTTATACGATCTACAAAGATTTACAAAAACAAATGGACTCATTTGTTTCGTAAACATGAAATGGTATATTTTCATAAGCCGGAACTTCACTTTCATTCATATAATTTTTTCATTCATGAGTCAGATTACACATACGTTATACGATCTACAAAGATTTACAAAAACAAATGGACTCATTTGTTTCGTAAACATGAAATGGTATATTTTCATAAGCAGCGGCTTTAATAATATATAAAAATAATTATTTTCAAATGCAAATACAGTTGTATTATTTTGTACTGTAAACATTTGGCTGTAAAGAGAACGCCGTTATGCTATGACGTCACTTACATTACGTCATGTAATGCGCGTAAGATTATATCACGTAATGGCTGATGTTGTAGACTCCAGAGGGATTTTAACAATAAAAATCAGTTAAAATTGACAATGGGTAATGAAGAGAATAACCAACTCGCTACGAGGAATTATGAATTATCTGTCCCTCGTGAATGAATGTTGTAAAACCCTCGCCAAAGGCTCGGGTTTACAACATTCATTCACTCGGGACAGATAATTCATAATTCCTCGTAGCTCGTTAGTTATTCTCTAATTCCCACACACTATCACCAAATTATTGTTTTTTTACCACACGTTTTACCTCAACCCTTATATATATTATATTATATTTGTATATATTATATTTTCTGGCAACACACCTGGAGTCCAGCCAGACGGGTGATCAGGGAGGCCCGCCCTGATCAATCGGCTGGTCACGCCAAGCTCTTGAGAAAACAACCTTTGTTTTGTTTATATAGTCAAGAACTTTGATTTATATACAACATTTTAAAAGTATACTTTCCTTTATATGTGTATTGTATTGTACTTTCCCCACAGCTAGGTACACTGTGGTTTTACATAATTGTATCAAGGTACTTTTATTTTCTGACGACCAATAGCCGATGTATAATTTTTGTGTTGGAGGTGTCGTTAAGCATTAATTCATTCAGTCATTCATTCGTATACAATGTGGAACAAGCCATAAATGGATTATCTTTGTTATAATGTATACTCTGTCAAAAAAGCAAAGCATAGGCGAAATATTCATGGAATTATCTGTTTAATGCAAAGTGGCATAATTTGACATGAATATGTGACAATGTTCTTGCTATGACCTGACGGCAAAGGAGGCGTTTTCATCACCAAAAAGCGTCGCACGAGGGCGTTGAAATCAGTACCTTGTGTCACCACCAGCAGCAGCAATCACTGCGCGACATCTCCTTGGCATAGACTGAATGAGTCTCTGAATCCGGGCACATGGAATCCTAGCCCATTCTTCCTGCATAGCATGCGACAGTTGCGGAAGCGTCTGAGGCTACGGGTCACGCTGGCGTACACGTCTGTCCAAAATGGGAAGCATGTGACGGCGGAGACTTTCATCCCGGTAGCGTACAGCTGTCAGGTTGCCTTGTACGAACACAAGTTCACTTCTGACGGCGTATGAGAGCCACA
Source organism: Gigantopelta aegis (assembly GCF_016097555.1). Lineage (NCBI taxonomy): Eukaryota > Metazoa > Mollusca > Gastropoda > Neomphalida > Peltospiridae > Gigantopelta > Gigantopelta aegis. Next base: position 5,124,451 of record NC_054705.1, read on the forward strand.
TATCATTACGTCATTTGAATATCTAGTAATGGCGGACTGAAATTAAAGTTGCGTGTACACGTTGTATTAAGCTTGAGATTATATGATAAAAAGATTATTACCCTCGTGTGTATCGGTATCGTCAATATCATATATCAGGAATACAAATAATGTATTATGCTCGCAAGAGGCTCGCATAATACAATATTTAATCCTAATATATGATATTGATGATACCGAAAAACAACCTGGTAATAACATATATACATGTATATATATATGTCCAAAAAAAAACTCAAGGCAAAATATTCATGGAATTATCTCTTTAATACAAAGTGGCATAATTTCGTTATTTATGATCGTATCACAGTCAAATTTGATATGAGTATGTGACAATGTCCTTGCTATGGACTGACGGCAGCACCAAACAGCGTCGCACGAGGGCGCTGAAATCAGTACCATGTGTGGCCACCAGCAGCAGCAATCACTGCGCGACATATCCTTGCCATACACTGAATGAGTCTCTGAATCCGGGAACGTGGAATCCTAGCCCATTCTTCCTTCAGTGCATGTGACAGTTGCAGAAGCGTCTGAGGCTCCGGGTCACGCTGACGTACACGTCTGTCCAGTTCGTCCCATAGATGTTCAATGGGGTTGAGATCTGGCGATCTTGCTGTCCATGGCAGCACATTAATGCAGGAAATGTATTGTTACACGTGCCGTATGCGGCCTGGCATTGTCCTGCTGAAATAGTTATCTCTGTCGATCCAAAATGGGAAGCATGTGACGGCGAAGAATTTCATACCGGAAGCGTTCTTCTGTCAGGTTGCCTTGTACGAACACAAGTTCACTTCTGCCGGTGTACTAGCGAACATGTAAATGAGGAACCATACTCGCTGCCAGTTTCCCAAGTTCCACCCCTGTACATTCCTGCACTAGCGAACATGTAAATGTCGATGTTGACGTCGCAGGACGGGGTCAACGTATGGTCTCCTAGCACGTAAACCAGCTTCTCGAAGTCGGTTCCGAATGGTTTGAGCAGACACCCTTCTCAAACCAGGTATGCGTCCAGCAGTGCTCGTTGCTGTGGCAGTTCGGCGACGCAAGTGCAGAACCCGGATGTAGCGATCTTGTGCTGCAGTTGTTATGCGAAGTCTTCCACTTCTGGGCCGGTCTTCAGCTGATTGAAACTGCTGGTACCTGTCCCAGAGACGTTCACGTGGCGTGCGACGGCTGACTGCGATTCACCTAATTGGAGGCGGCCTATTGCAATGTTTCGATTCGGCAGACTTAGTCTTGGCATCTTGTAACTCGTCTACGTCGAAATGGAAATGAGGCATCATTGCGAGCATTGCAGCTTTAAATACCCATCACTGCCCCAATCTTTTCCCCCGAATTTCATGTGCATTCGCCAAAATCTGATCATTTCACGCGGATTTCCTGCTATTGTCGCACAATGTGCTACAACGTGCGTTAAATTTGTTTTAGGGTGCATTTGGGCATGCTGTCCCATTCCAGGAACATTAACAAACATGGTCATTCAGCAACATTGTAACAAAAACGATATTTTGTAAAATCAAACACTTTTCTTCTTTCCCTATCACCTATGCGTTTCTTTTTTGACAGAGTATATATGTTATAAGTTTGGCCTAAATAATATCTGGGACAGGCAAATGTTTATCTCAGTAACATGGATAAAGACATTAGTCAAATAAAGACCCTCATACCATTTTTTTTTTTACAGAATTGGCAATGTGACATTTCAAAATCCAATACAGGTTTAACTTTAGACTATTTAAAGAGAACTTGGTGTTTGAAACATATCTTAGTATAATTAATACAACTATGTGTAATACATTTCATAGATTTCGTATTGCTAAACACTTTTTACCAATCGAAACAGGACAATAGACCAATAATTTATATAACAAGAGACAATGCATCTATTGTATTACTGATGATGTTGGTGATGAATTCCACTACTTATTTATATGTACAAAATTATCAGAAGATAGATGGAAATGTATTCACAAATTGTATTTTGCAAGACCAAATGTAAACAAATTTAAGAAGCTTTTTAATTATAAAAATACTGGCACACTTAGAAACTTGTGTATATTTATAACTATTATCGAGAAACATTTCTGTTCCTCCTAAGACTTCCATTATATAGAGTTTATATAAAACAATTCAAATCCCTGTCATCTTGATGCTGTTATATTTTATATAATTATATATGTATTCCTCAAATGTCATAGAAATACAGTTTCGAGATTAACGGTATCCCGATATCCCAGGGATACCAAAATGTAATTTTGGATACCTGACTTCAAGAACCCAGTATCCCACCGGGATACCAGATAATGTTGTTTTGTTTTCGCTCCTGCGTTTCTATTTTTTGGCTGAAACAATGAAAGTCGTCATTTACTGGTGAAGATAAGTAACAGTATTTTCGAGCTCGTACCCAGTCTAATGCTATGCCGTAACAATATATCCACCCAACTCGTACCCAGTCTAATGCTATTGTTTTTGTTGGATGTTTCCTCCCTTCAAATTGTATTTGAGATATTGATTCCACATCTGCAGAAAATTAATCATTAGTAATGTCAGATTACTGCTAAATATTAATTTATGTCAGTATTATGCAAAAATAGATGCAGCAAATATTTTTTGCCGATTCCGTTTGATTTCGAATTCATTTAAGTGTGATACTAAACTCTCAGGTGGGATACCAGATTTTCAAATGTTAGTATCCAACTGGGATACTGCCCCAAATTTTTAATCTCGAACACTGAACTATGGACCTGAGTGAAATAAAGTTATGTTCTCCTCTGTTGATACAAAGTATCTACGTAAAAATCTTGGAATTAATTTAAAACTGATAGTACTTGAGAGTTGCACATGGAAAGTGTAGAATAAAATTGGCTAGGATATGTATTTGCAGTCACCCCCCACCCCACCCTCTTATTAATGTTTAGTACGTTTTACTGCATGCACTCCTACGGTCCCAGGTAAAATGCTACGCATGTATTCTTTTAACCTAAATACGAATATTCGTTTCTAATCCAGGCTCGTATCAGATTTTGGTTACTTTGGCAAACATTAATGTGATTTTTAAAAAAAAGCTCACAAGGGTGTGTGTGTGTGTATGGAGGAGGAGGGTAGGCTTTCATCGCTGGGTTTTTTTTATTAATAACGCGTACAAAATAGAATTCCCGATAACACAAGTTTTATGTTGGTCGAACTGATGACTAAAAACGACACATGGTCTTCAAAATGTTACGTAATCCGAACACATATATAGAACACTGCTGGGCCTACTGTTGACACCGTACACACGACATAATACAATATATTATATATCAGCTGCATCACCTGCAGAACAAAGAAGTGTTTGGTTATAATACTCGTTTACATACCTGCACAACTGACGAAAAATGACGATACAACAAAAACATAAACCCAAATCGAGTTGGTATCCATTTTCGTTTCGTTTACTTGTATTAAATTGTAGAGTTGTCAGTTCAAAATCGATCGACAGCATTCGTGATTCTGAAAACAATGGTATAAAACATTTTCCTGGTCTTCCGTGCAGTTTTTCTTCTACATGCTGTTCGTTATAACCTCCACACGTTCTATATATTCAGTGATTTAACATCTTCCTGGTATACCTTTCAGCCCAAATGCATTTGACCCCGATAAATATACATTACAATGTACAGTACAGCGGATTAAAAATAAAAAAAAAAGAAGAAAAAGAAAGAACCCCTATGTTGAAAACGTGCACTGGACTGGATTGATCAAGATATATATGTACTGTTTATTTACGATACACTGTACCTATTATCTGTCACTGCAGAAATTATATCCAGAATCATTAATAATTATTTCACCAAATGATATTTCTTTATATTATTAGACTTTAACATAATACAAACACCAAAGGCCGTATCGTTGCTTTTGTCGTCGTTTCTTTCTTCTGTGCTGTGTAGTTTCTGTTGTATTAGTTTGTTTAGTTGCATTTTGTTAATCGTTTCAAGTCGTTCTACTTGATACTAAATATATATATATATATATATATATATATATATATATATATATATGTATGTATGTGTGTGTGTGTGTGTGTGTGTGTGTGTGTGTGTGTGTGTGTGTGTGTCTGTAGGTGTCTTGTATTTGTTTGTTGTTTAGTTATATTTTGTTAAACGTCTCAAGTCGTTCTACTTGATACTAAATATATATATATATATGTGTGTGTGTGTGTGTGTGTGTGTGTGTGTGTGTGTGTGTTAGTTTGTTGTTTAGTTGTATTTTTTGTTAATCGTTTCAAGTCGTTCTACTATATATATATATATATATATATATATATATATATATATATATATATATATATATATATATATATATATATATATGCAGTGTGTGTGTGTGTGTGTGTGTGTGTGTGTGCTGTTGTACAATTTTCATTTTGATATAGGTCATAATTATAAAATGGCACTTGCAATGCTATACTAATAAAAGTCTGCTGAACATCAAATATGTGTACTAAATTGACACATGTTTTACGCCCCAAAACATTATGTTTTCTAAGATAGCTGCTGCCATATTAAAGAAAGCCATATAGCTGCCAAGTTTGTACATATTGAGGTGGTTTTGGTGTGAGGAATATGCAAAACATGCTTCCAGATCAATTATATATATTCTGAACGACTTTTCAAGATGATTTCACAACAAATAAGCTCTTATCACTGTATTCCTGAAACGTAATACTAACAATGCTATATACAGATGCATGTACATTGATTTCATTGAGTTTTGCTATTTAGAATATTAAACAATTATTTCATATAATTAGAAAACAACGAACGTACTTGAAATACGCGTTTCAGAGAGATCCAGTAGGGTTCAAACCCACTGACCGTAATAGTCAAGGATCTTGTTTACCATAGAACCTAAATTCAGTTGGCATATTTATCACACCTAATTTCCAATTTTGATATTTCCTGTAATTGATGAACCTCATTATATAAATTCGTTAGTCAATGCGGGTATGTATTCAGGGTAGTTATGTCCTCTGCCCCTTTTAACATCATACCATGTCTCCGGGGGTGAGATATGGAACGGACTGTCCAAACACAAATAGTCTTGGTATAACATAAACGGAGTAGGGTGGGTGCAATAATTCAAATCCAATTTCGCAGAGCCGCCTTTACAACCCATGCCGTGTGATCTGGTAAATATTCGTGGCTCACAAAAGGGGTAGTCGATGGGTGACAGCTGTCCTCGCCGTTTTCGACGGGTTGACTGACGCAAACGTTTAAACAAATCGACTTAAGATTCTCTTCCGAACATCAAATATGCGATCGCTTCATTTCGGAAGTCGACATTATCGGCATCCAGTGAGCGCAGACTTTACTCATACTCAAAGGTTCACGGAAAACGGATTTCACTTAGTTTGCCATAACTAAGCACCAGCATGTCTACAATCTGTCACAGTCACTCGTCGATCATCCATTACAATTAGTTTCGTAGTCTGAACGTTTTCCTGGGTTTTCAATGTCCAACGCCTGATAGACCTGGGGTCGCATTTAACAAATTGACTATGCAATATGAAGGAGACTGGTCCTGGTACATGTTGATTATTCGAGCATACATCTCTAAAAGCGTGGGATGATTTTTTCTAATGTTAAAATATTTAATGACAGCACTGTGCTTCATTTTGATGTTGTCAGTCCCCTGTGATTTAAAGCAGTAGGAAACATAAAAGGTACAGGTTTTACCCTTAAATTAGTTTTAAAATCAGCTATATGATTGATACTTCAGAGTGAAACTTGAAACCTCTTGATCACATTCATACAATATACTAGTCATGTCATATCATGCTTGTGGGAACCGTACCAAATCCTTCCACATCATCACCTCTGCTCTAAGACGACAACATAGTTGGGTTTGTTTTCTGTCCTTCCCTATATAAAGATAAACATCTGTCTTGTGCCCTCCTACTAGAGACTACTAGAGATTGTGTCCCATCATCAAAATATTATTCCCATGAGCCTGCATATAGAGTAACGTATTGCGGTGTTCATTGGGAAAGAGTCTGCAAATTGCTACTTTTACATTTAATACCTACACAATATCTGTTTTTATTTATGTACACATAAAAACAAACCCATATCCAGCCTATCATTGTGTATTCATGAAAACGAACTCAAACTCTAGCATATTCACATCAATTCTATTATTCAAACTGAAGGGACAATTACGGTTAATATTCTGGAAACAACCAATTATGGATCGATCACCATATCAGAAAGCCCAACTTGAGATGGTGAAGACAGTTCATGTACGTGTAGTGGGAGTATAGCACCCGGTAATGGGTTGGTTGCACGGTATGTTGTCATATAAGTCAGGGTGATGAGTGGGGTGGCTGAAGAGAGACTATTTTAACAGGGGTGGTACATTGTATATATAGAGAAGCAGAGATAAGGGAAGCATCTGTTTGGGGCAAGAGGACAGTTCAGTGTTGGTTGGTGTAAAACATAATTTCTGTTATGCTATTATTAACTGAATAAATAATTTTAATATATATATATATATATATATATATATATATATATATATATATATATATATATATTAAAAAGTAAAGTTTGTTTTATTTAACGACGCCACTAGAGCACATTGATTTTTAATCTTATCATCGGCTATTGGACGTCAAACATATGGTCATTCTGACACTGTTTTTAGAGGAAACCCGCTGTCGCCACATAGGCTACTCTTCTTTACGACAGGCAGCAAGGGATCTTTTATTTGCGCTTCCCACAGGCAGGATAGCACAAACCATGGCCTTTGTTGAACCAGTTATGGATCACTGGTCGGTGCAAGTGGTTTACACCTACCCATTGAGCCTTGCGGAGCACTCACTCAGGGTTTGGAGTCGGTATCTGGATTAAAAATCCCATGCCTCGACTGGGATCCGAACCCAGTACCTACCAGCCTGTAGACCGATGGCCTGCCACGACGCCACCGAGGCCGGTATATATATATATTAAGACAATCTTTAAGAGTAAGACAACATGGCTAATTAATGTGTAGTGAGTGATTGGTGCTATAGTCCTATCCCATCGATCAATGATTTGCAGTTATAAAATTAGTTCCGGTGAAAATGTCCAAAGGTGCCGAGTTGTAACGGTTGAATAGTTGGTAAGAGATTCCCTGCCCAGCACAACCCAGAGAGATAACAGTCAAATCTCTGTTGAGCAGCCATTTATCCTAAATGGCCACCTTCTTGTACTCCAAATCGTCTAATATAGAAAAATTGACATGTATGAAGCAGCCGCTTGTCTTAAAAGGCGGACTAATACAGGTTTGACTATACATAATTAAACACACGCACACACGCATACGCATGCACACGCAGACATACCCATACATATACATAATAAAAACCCATATACTTTGTATAGTACTTTGGGTATCTAGGCCTAAATTATGGCTGTGATACTTGGTATAGGCGAGTGTGGGAAGGAAAGAAAGTTTGTTTGATTTAACGACAGCACTAGAGCACATTGATTTATTAATTATTGGCTAGTGAATGTCAAACATTTGGTCATTGTGACACGTAGTCAGACGAAACTCGTTACATTTGTCCATTGGTAGCAACTGATATGCATAGACAGGTCAGTACATACCACGGCATTTAGTATGCCAGTCGTGGGGCACTGGCTGTGGCCGCAAAAAGCCCAATATGAGAATTTTGTCCACCAAGCGGATTTGATCCTGTGACCGACGCACCTCAGGAGAGCGCTCTATTGACTGAGCTAGATCCCGTCCCCGACATGGTTACGGGCAACAAAGATACTAAGATAGAAAACATGCTGCCTCCACTCCTTGTGCTACTCTCAGCGATTAACAGCAAGGGATCTTTTATATGCATCACCATATAGACAGGATAATACATGCCATGCCAGTTGTAGAGCACTGACTGGGATGACAAATAGCCCAGTGGGTGCACAAACCTATTTGCTGATAGTCGAAAGGAAAGCCTCAAATTGTGGAAATGTGGTGCGATGTCGTTAAGCACACGTTCCTTTCCAATTTTGTGTTATTACAATTCAAGTCGGTATCTTATTACAATTCAAGGCAGCTTTGGTTATTACAAATCAGGGCAATTCTTTGTTACAATTCAAGTCAGCTAGTTTATTACAATTCAGGGCAGTTTTATTACGAATTACGTTATATATTGAAACAGATTTGACTACTCTAAATTGAAATTTAAAATAATAATAATAATAATAATAATAATAATTTTTAAAATAATGAAAAGAATGGCTTCTGATTCTTAACTAATTGTATTCCAGAAAGTTTACGATAAAGTTTCTTGTACATGATAATAAGTCGGTAAAACATATTAACACATTTGTTTTCTGAATAACTTTATTAGAATAGTCATTTATTCAACAATTGATATTTGAAATAATTTAAATCCCGTAAAATCGGAAACTATATCATTAAAAACAAATAATAAAACTAAATAAAAACATTTACAACTACTGTACATGTCGTTTACTCGTACCTTTGATTATGACATATATGTATGTATGTATGTATGTATGTATGTATGTATGCATGCATGCATCTATCTATCTATCTATATATGATAAAATACAATTATTTCAGGAGGGAAATAAATGTGATAATAACTGATACCAAGTTTGTTATTCTATTTATTACCTATTGTCCGAACCGAATTGTTAACAACTACGAAAAATTACTCTCCTACCTTTAATTGCCGTTAGATTTCCTCCAAAGTTTGTCCAGACAGAAATCATGAAAAAACCCATTACAATGACACAGATTCCACATACCAGATGATAACCATGTCACCTATATCAACTTCGCTGAGAGCGCATAGGGAAAAAAGCATGTAATTTTGTATCGGCTGCCATTTTGACTTTTTATGGAATATTCTTCAAGAGGGGTGAAAGGATAGGACTTAATTTAACAACGTCATAACATGTTATGATATAAAAGCAAACATGATGACGTCATATTTTTTTAATTTATTATTATTATTATTATTATTATTATTATTTTAATGATACCACTAGGCTAGAGATCATAGATTTCATATTAATTGTGTCACATACTTGGAGGCTTTCACCCCTCTTGAAGAGTATTCCATAAACAAGCAACATGGCAGACGGCAGAAAACTGCATGTATTTTTCCCTATGCAATCTCAGCAAAGACAATATCGGCGACATCGTTGCAGTCTCGTGTGTGGAATCTGTATATTTGTTGTGTGTTTTTTGCGATTTGTGTCTGGACAAACTTTGGAGGAAATCTAACGGCAATTAAAGGTAGGAGAGTAATTTTTTGTAGTTGTTAACAATTTGGTTCAGACAATAAGCTATCTTTTCTCTAAAAGCCTTTATGTTCAACACACAAGCACGATAGAAACGATATCAACCACTTTACGCACTGTTCCGAGTATTGCTATAACTTCTCTTTATTCTGGTATAAAATCTATAATGATTGCATTAAAATGACATTTTGTTATAAATTTAACACCCAAAACAGACAGCCGTAAACGCAAACTCTTCAAACTACATGACGTCATTGCGTGTGTTTGCCAAATCGTGATGACGTCATATTTCGTCACGACAAATCCATTGATTTGTAAGCGTCAAATCATCCAATAGTATTGTTCGTTGGACCAATGCATGATAATTTCTCAGTCAGAGCACCATTTTACGTCTCTGGGACAGGTACCAGCAGTTTCAATCAGCTGAAAACCGCCCCAGAAGTGGAAGACCTCGTATAGCTACTGCAGCACAAGAACGCTACATCCGGGTTCTGCACTTGCGTCACCGCACTGCCACAGCAACGAACACTGCTGGACGCATACCTGGTTTGAGAAGGGTGTCTGCACAAACCATTCGAAACCGACTTCGAGAAGCTGGTTTACGGCTAGGAGACCGTATGTTGGTCCCGTCCTGCGACGTCAACATCGACATTACGTGTTCGCTGGCACACGAATCTACAGGGGAGGAACTTGGTAAACTGGCGGCGAGCATGGTTCAGCGACGAGTCACGTTTCCTTCTATAGCGACGTGATGGACGACAACGTGTTTACAGACGCCGCAGTGAACGTTTTGCCAACAACTGCGTCGCCCAAGATGACAGATTCGGTGGAGGGAGTGTCATGATGTGGGGAGCTATCTCATACACCGGCAGAAGTGACCTTGTGTTCATACAAGGCAACCTGACAGCAGCTACGCTACCGGGATGAAATTCTTCGCCGTCACATGTTTCCCATTTTGGATCGACAGAGAGAACTCTTTCAGCAGGACAAAGTCAGGCCGCATACGGCACGTGTAACGATGGATTTCCTACAGAATGAGACCATTAATGTGATCGCCAGATCTCAACCCCATTGAACATCTATGGGACGAACTGGACAGAGGTGTACGCCAGCGTGACCCGGAGTCTCAGACGCTTCTGCAACTGTCACATGCACTGAAGGAAGAATGGACTAGGATTCCACGTTCCCGGATTCAGAGACTCATTCAGTGTATGGCAAGGAGATGTCGCGCAGTGATTGCTGCTGCTGGTGGCCACACAAGGTACTGATTTCAGCGCCCACGTGCGACGCTGTTTGGTGATGAAAACGCCTCCATTGCCGTCAGGTCATAGCAAGAACATTGTCACATATTCATGTCAAATTATGCCACTTTGCATTAAACAGATAATTCCATGAATATTTCGCCTATGCTTTGCTTTGCTTTGTCACATAATCATGTCAAATTTGACTGTGATACGATCATAAATAACGAAATTATGCCACTTTGAATTAAAGAGATAATTCCATGAATATTTTGCCTTGAGGTTTTTTTTTACATATATATATATATATATATATATATACCAGGTTGTTTTTCGGTATTGTCAATATCATATATTAGGATTAAATATTGTATTATGCGAGCCTCTTGCGAGCCTCTTGCGAGCATAATACATTATTTGTATTCCTGATATATGATATTGACGATACCGACACACACGAGGGTAATAATCTTTTTTATCATATAATCTCAAGCTTAATACAACGTGTACACGCAACTTTAATTTCAGTCCGCCATTACTAGATATTCAAATGACGTAATGATATGTGGCTCGGTGTCTTTTTTAATGGAAATAACGTCAAACTCGAATGACGTCATTTTGGATGTCCTTACATCAAAATAAACTAGTGCATAACGTGTTTCTCTCTCTCTCTCTCTCTCTCTCTCTCTCTCTCTCTCTCTCTCTCTCTCTCTCTCTCTCTCTCTCTCTCTCTCTCTCTCTCTCTCTCTTCTGAACGCTGAACAGTTCCAATGTCAATTTGCTAATGAAATGTTTCTATTTGATATGTTTCTATTTGATGACTATGAATGCATACGTCAATTATGGAGTGTCACCCTAGTGCGTTTGCTTAAATGTCAAATCTAATTTGCAAAATTATCAAATTCTTAAAGTATGTGATCGGAAAAATATCATATACTTTGATTGCACTGAAAACGTAAGACATTATATGATATATATTAGTTAGCATGTGCTGTTTAATCAAATGCAGTACAGTGACACTTCATAGTCATCAAACAAAAGCATTTTAGAAGCAACCTTACACTGAACGCTGTCCGGCGTTCAGAAAGAAAGAAAAAGCGTTAAGCCCTAGATTATTTTTATGTAAGGTTATCCAAAAGGACGTTATTCAATATTTGGTAATGGCTGCCTGGAATTAAAGTTGCCTAATCATTTTACAAAAACACGTTGCTTAAAGCTGGAGATTATATGATAAAAATTATTATCCTCGTGTCTTTCGGTATCATCAATATGATATATTAGGAACAAAAATCATGTATTATGCTCGACAGAGGTTCACATAATAAAATTTGTATTCATAATATATATTTAATGTTAGCATTAACCCTAGTTTCAAAGTGTGACTGAATATATTGTTTGTTAGCAGTTGCTTATGTTGAACATTTGGTTAGGTTCGTAGATCTTCATAATCAGCTTCACCATCTTCTGAAATAAATAAAATATATACGTGGATAAAATGGAATCAAAACGACTAAATGAAAAGGGAATACATGATATGTGAGGGAAAAATACAAGCAAGAAGAAGTAATGACTGATTAATATTTCTACTGAGAGTCCATTATTGAGATATGTCCAACCAGCGTGTAGCGAGGTTGGGGTGGGTAAAAATGAAATGCTTATAGCGGAAGTTTAGTGCTCGCTTGAGGTGCTTGCGTCGCAGGATCGAACTACCTCGGTAGATCCATTCAGCTGATTGTTTTTTTATCGTTCCAACCAGTGCACTATAACTGGACAAAAACCGTGGTATGTGTTTTCTGGTCTGTGGGGAAGTGCATATAATAGATCCCTTGCAGTATTAGAAAAAAAAATGTAGTGGGTTTCCTCTGATGACTACGAGTCAGAATTACCAAATGTTTGACATCCAATAGCCGATGATTAATTAATCTATGTGCTCCAGTGGTTTTGTTAAACAAAGCAAACTTTACGTTTTTTATATTATTTAGCCGATAACATGAATGACTTCCAGCCTACAGATGCATATTAAACGGCTCAAAGAAGGTTACAGGGTGGCTGTGAGATTGGTCTAATATGATTGTCATTACTATCAGCAAACGATGTAGACTAATAATAATAATAATAATAATTGATTTGAAATATATATATATATATATATATATTATATGCATATAAAAATATGTTTTCCAATCAATCAATAAGTTATAAGTTCAGCTACATCTGCACGCGTTTGCAGGACTCTTAGCGGTGTGTTTTAATTTCATTATTATTTTATTGATGTTGGCTTGACACCTAAAACTGATGCATTATTTTTGTTGGAGTATTAATAAATGTTCATTCATTGATCTACACGGACATACGAAAGTCAATTACGAATTAAAATACCAGTTGAGGAAAACATTATAAGACTGCATTTGGCAGTGTCCTACAACTTGTATACCAAAGTTTGAGACATGTTTTCGCCTGCTTTTTTTGGAAAATGCATATAAAAGATCCTTTGCTGCAAATAACAACATGTAGCATATTTTCTCTGAAGGCTACGTGTGTGAATTAGCAAGTATTTGATATCAATGTCCTTTATTGGTGGTGGTAAAATAGCCAACGTTAATCGTGACCTTTCCTTAGTGGTATGCAGCTGAATGTATCATGTGAGAAAGACGCATAACAGTGTAAAAACCATAAATTGATAGGTTTTTATTGTAGAAACATCAGTTTGCGTTCATGACAGGGTTTTCTGTTTAAAGACTTGCTTGGTTAAAACAAAACACCTCTCATATCAAATATGAAAGACATCTACGTAGCCATACTTTAACCACAATACAATAGCTGCAGAAATAACCATGACCATAACATAATAACTATGTCACGACCATGTTCCTGGATGTGTACAGCAAAACTTGCAGAACAGCAGGTATGAAGGTCATTTATTAATAGTAAAATGGAATGAACAATTCATGAAGTGAGCGTTAATGAAATTCTAAATGCACTGCGGTAAAAACAAATAAGTAAAAAAAATGCTGCGGAGTGATTTCTATACTCACGATTTCCAGTGTCATCATTTGCTGTGTTCTGATGTCTAAGAGAACAAAAACGATATATTAGAAAATATATAATAACTAATAAATATATATAATATAAATATAATATCTAACTATAATACCAAATCAATATATAAATAACACAGCCTATACATCTTCTCCTGGGACTTTTAACTGAGGAGTACAGTAAAGAAGTTGAATTATGGGATTTCTCAAAGAAATACAAAAATTAATAGAATTTAAAAGTAAGCATACATATGAATACGTAAGGAGATAAAGAAGTTAAAATTCACTTGTCATTATATTAAAGGAATTGACAGTAGCTAAGACAATATAATTATAGGCTTTAAATATTAAAGGACGAAACACAGAAAGTCGGAGATTGTTAGGCAGTATCGTTATTGGCTTAAACCAGAAGATAAACTTTATTGATATGTTATAATGTTTATGACTGCGATAAACATCACTTTGACAATTAAATATTAATTAGAAACTCAAATAGTTTTATCACAAAGGTACCTGGAATTATGAACAAATGCTTGATTTAACAACATGAACTGCCATTTTATTCAGGGCCATGAGACTGAATCTAAATCAAAATACCCCAAAACTGATTTAATTCAGTATTTTGTAGCAATTAATCAATTAATACAGACGTCAAGATTGGAATACCTGGTTTATCAGGCTCAAATACATTTATATTGTATTTTGCAACTGATCAGGTAAAACTGTAACGGGCATAATCGATACAGTAAACTAATATGAGTTATTCAACGAACATCATAAATTTATGATTCGAAGAGGGACTGGCAATTAAATATACTAATCAACAATAAACTGGATCAAAATGTGCGTTCTTGTTAAATTTTGTCAACATCTTAACGGTCAAGAGCGTACTATTTTGCCATGAAATAGCTAAACACATATCCCTTTTCACTCCTATTGTTGAAGCCATTTAATTATGTCGATATATAATTATACTAGTCCGATAACCAACCACTAACCCGGTCGTAAATTTATTGTTGGCTGATTATGCATGTTTAGGACATCTACTTGAAAAATCGGAAGGTTGACACCGTGTCACCTTTGGACATTTTGAGATTTTAAAACATATTTATGTAGCCATTTCATTGTCCATAGTTTGGCAATATTGTACCAGTAGTAGATATACAATTATGAAGTATCCGTGACACATGATCTGGGAATTAAAGGGACATTCCTGAGTTTGCTGCAATTCTTAAAGGGACATTCCTGAGTTTGCTGCAATTTTTAAGATGTTATGGACTAACAGATACTTTTTCACGACTGTAAGTACATATCAAATATATGTTTTGCATAAAATATTAGTGGCTTTATATTAAACGTGTTTCTGATCGTTCTAATATAGGTTAACTTTCATTTTATTTCCTAAAAACAATTTTTTCGTACGTACGAAATTATTTGAAGACAAATTCCAGTTTGGGCTTCTTACAAATATTAAGACAACCAGAAACACATTGAATATACAGACACTGATATTCTAAACAAGAAAATATACTTAATATGTAAGTTTAATCGTAGAAATATTTTATTAGTCGGAAACATCTTACAATGCAGCACACTCGGGAATGTCCCTTTAAGATGTTATCGACTAACACAGACTTTTTAACGATTGTAATTACATATCATTTTTTTTTTTTTGCATAAAATATTCGCGGCTGTATATTAAACGTGTTTCTGATTGTTCTAATATTTGTACTATGTTAAATTTAATTTTATTTACTATTTTTAATGTAACCACAAACTTGTGACATATTATCTTTACTGTCGTGCCACCAAAAAATAAAATTAGCAACTTTATTCATACCGAGTTTAATTCCGAAAATATCACAAATTCAAAGTCAGTACTCATCAAATTATGTAAGCAATATCTCGTAGATTTAGAAACGTACATGATACATCTAAACGCTCTTGGATTCATCATTATCAATTTATTTGGTGTGTGTGTGTGTGTGTGTGTGTGTGTGTGTGTGTGTGTGTGTGTGTGTGGTGTGTGTGTGTGTGTGTAATATATATATATATATATATATATATATATATATATATATATATATGGGTTTTTTGTCTGTGTGTGTGTGTGTGTGTATGTGTGTGTGTGTGTGTGTGTGTGTGGGCGTGGTTTATTCATATTATAAGAAGGTTACTATATGGTTTACTGACATTATAAGAAGGTTACGTTGCATTTAAGTTAATAGAACTAACTTTTAAATTGTTATTTGTATTAACTAAATAAAGTATTGTAGTAAATTAACTTACGCATTCTCTCTTCTCTTCGACTTTGAACCTGCAAATATTAATAACGTAC
The DNA here is from genome assembly GCF_016097555.1 of Gigantopelta aegis. Taxonomy (NCBI): domain Eukaryota; kingdom Metazoa; phylum Mollusca; class Gastropoda; order Neomphalida; family Peltospiridae; genus Gigantopelta; species Gigantopelta aegis. Next base: position 5,140,412 of record NC_054705.1, read on the forward strand.
AGCAGCTTCGCCAGACTCTAATGCATATTTCCGTTTCTGTGTATGTCATTAAATGTTTTAGGGTCAGAAGTAAACTATTGGGTTGACTTGATTTGAACACACCAGCCTCGGTGGCGTCGTGGCAGGCCATCGGTCTACAGGCTGGTAGGTACTGGGTTCGGATCCCAGTCGAGGCATGACATTTTTAATCCAGATAACCGACTCCAAACCCTGAATGAGTGCTCAGCAAGGCTCAATGGGTAGGTGTAAACCACTTGCACCGACCAGTGATCCATAACTGGTTCAACAAAGGCCATGGTTTGTGTTATCCTGCCTGTGGGAAACGCAAATAAAAGATCCCTTGCTGCTAATCGGAAGTGTAGCCCATGTAGTGGCGACAGCGGTTTCCTCTCAAAATCTGTGTGGTCCTTAACGATATGTCTGACGCCATATAACCGTAAATAAAATGTGTTGAGTGCGTCGTTAAATAAAACATTTCTTTCTGATTTGAACACAGCAATGGGCAATGCCGTGAAGATTACAGAGAGAGAGAGAGAGAGAGAGAGAGAGAGAGAGAGAGAGAGAGAGAGAGAGAGAGAGAGAGAGAGAGAGAGAGAGTGTGTGTGTGTGTTTCTGTACATTCAGTTTTATTTCTATGAGGAATAACAATTGTATTAAATCGATCTTAACACAGCCGGGTGTTATTTTCTTTATCATATAATCTCAATTTTAATATGACATATTTATGTAAGCATTATACTACGGTCCCATTATACAGTTCATTTCCGGGTTCAAGTTCATTGATCACGATCCACAATAGTTCCAAGTTGTGATAGATATTGTGGTTCACATATTGTCTTCTAGTAATTTGTAAATAATTAAAACGATATGCAGTTCTTCAATGACAGGTCCTCTAGCTGGATTTTCCCAATTGTATTTTATAATATTGTGTATTGAAGTTTTGGAGTATTGGTGTACATGGGAACAATGCAGCTTTAATCATGGACATGTGTGGAATGCATGCTTCTAGGAAATCGAGTTGGAACGAGACGCCGTACACTCCTAAATTGCGCCATTTTTGGAACATCAGGTATCAAGTCATTTGACGTCAGTTTGTCATACTGGGAATATCACTTTTGATCAAATATATTTTTGCGTCCTGGTATTATATTTTCATTTTATTGAATTTCACATTTTTAATTGGTTCGAGCCATTACCCGTACGAAAATTGTATCTTGCTGCAATAATCATATCGTCATAAATACTGTAAACACCGACAACATCGCCAAATGTTTGCAACAAATCACAAAATGTATTATTTTAAAACAGTAGCGTACAAAAGGTGTGTTGAAGTACACAAATGAGCACTGCCTTCATCAATGAATTAGTGGTAGTAGGAATATTTCTAAATAATGACAGTGAACAGTATTCTCTTTTAATGGCCTTGTTGATACCAGTCAAGCTATAATGTCACATTGTATTTGGAGGGGGGGGGGGGGGGGGGGGGGGGGGTTAAAACAATAACATTTTAATGTCTTCTTCCTTTTTTTCTGTTGAGGTTAACCAGGGCTTCTAGAATTTTTATACAATCCACTAGTCATGGGATCAGTGATTTTAAACATTTACTACCCAAGATTAAAAATCCACTAGTCATGGGATCAGTGATTTTAAACATTTACTACCCAAGATTAAAAATCCACTAGTCATGGGATCAGTGATTTTAAAATTTTCTAGCCACGATTAAAAATCCACTAGTCATGGGATCAGTGATTTTAAACATTTACTACCCAAGATTAAAAATCCACTAGTCATGGGATCAGTGATTTTAAACATTTACTACCCAAGATTAAAAATCCACTAGTCATGGGATCAGTGATTTTAAAAATTTACTAGCCACGATTAAAAATCCACTAGTCATGGGATCAGTGATTTTAAACATTTACTACCCAAGATTAAAAATCCACTAGTCATGGGATCAGTGATTTTAAACATTTACTACCCAAGATTAAAAATCCACTAGTCATGGGATCAGTGATTTTAAACATTTACTACCCAAGATTAAAAATCCACTAGTCATGGGATCAGTGATTTTAAAAATTTACTAGCCACGATTAAAAATCCACTAGTCATGGGATCAGTGATTTTAAACATTTACTACCCAAGATTAAAATTCCACTAGTCATGGGATCAGTGATTTTAAACATTTACTACCCAAGATTAAAAATTCACTAGCCCTACTTTACTTTTAAGTTAATACAATTTTACTCAATAATAGTAATAATCACATATGTCACCTAAAGAGGGAGATAGAGCTAAAACAAACCCCACTAACATTGGGGGATTGGGGTGGGGGCAGTATATTCATATTTACAAAATAGACTTAACTGCAATATTTGACAATTTTTGTTTCACTAGCAGTCGGGGATTGCAATAATAGTTATATTTACTAGCCCACCATTAAATATCACTAGCCATGGGAGTGGGCTAGCCATGGGAGTGGGGCTACCATAATCTAGAAGCCCTGGGTTAATTCTAATCTTGTTTATTTGTTGTTGTTGCTTGTCGTTTTTTGTTTTGTTTTGTTTTGTTTGTTTAAAGGGACTATCCTGAATTTGTTGCACTGTAAGATATTTTCAACTAACAACATTTTGTAACGACTTGTATTACATCTTAAATATATTTTATGGTTTGAAATTTCAGTGCTTCTATATTCGATGTGTTTCTGATTGTCCACATTTGTAAATAGCCCAAATTGGATTTGGTAACACAATAATTTCTTACATACAGACAAAAATATATGTTACAACGTAAAATGGAACATAAAATAAAATGAAACATTATTGTTACAAATCAAATGTGGTATTTTGTAATGTTTCAGTATTTTATTGACCTATATGATCATTGTACACTTTTATTGGTATATTATTGGAAAGTGTAGCACAGAAAAACAGGGATAGCATGGATCACGATTAGTTTTGTGTAACAACAGAGGTGTACTTTGGCTAGTGAGGATGAGTGCAGAGTATAAGCATATACTGTGTGTATGCATTGCAAGCTTGGGTATGAGGTTGTTTGGAAGTATTGGTCACTCTTGACATAACATTTTGCGAAATTATGTTTATTTAAAACTGATATTTTGGAAGTGGATTTAAGTTGGTATAAGAGTGTGAGTACAGGCATTTATTATAGTTTATGTTTGAGATATTAACTTTGAAAGTAAAATAGTGTTGATTGAAGTTTATGTATTTTGTGCATTGTGTGCGGTAGGAATTGTTGGACTTAGAAGAAAGGAATGTATTATGGAAGGTATTCCAACTACACCAGTGTATAAAGTGGTATGTGAAATATATTATGGTTGATGTATGTGGCACAAATATTTCAGTTTATGGTGTGGGTTTTTTTGTACTTCACACGAAATGGTGGATCTATGATGTTGTGATGTTTCTGGCGAGGTACGTCGTATGGATAGAGAAACATATCATATGACGTAACATCACAGGTTCTTAGTCATGTGAGAGTTGTAGAGTCAATGGGTGGATTCTTGATGGACCAGCATGGTGGAGTTTTTAGTGGATGAAGATTTATGGTGAACTCGGTAGTTCGATGGTGAAATTCACAACGGCTTGAGAAGCGGAGTGATTACAGTTCACGGGGGTTGGGGGGTGTAAAACGGGAGAACTGTGGGTAGGTCAATAAAACACTTATAAAATACTGAACCTTACAAAATACCACATTTGACTTGTGACAATAATGTTTGTACTTGGTCTAACTTCATTTTATGTTCTAACAACAAGGGGTGTAGTACATTTAAATGGGTGTTTATCATTTCTCTTTGCCAGTTGTTCGTAGCCGGGGTCTTGTGGGATCCGTGTATTTGCACTACACTTTAACACGTATGTTTCTTAATTAAACTACAGATATATGACGGATGGGATGTATATATTGCAAACATGGGCAGCAGTGGTAAATATGTAGTAAGTATTGGGTTTATTCTGTAGCTTTGTATATTTATTTAAGATTTCTCAGTGATACATCAATATGCCAGGTATGTACATTATTGTGACATTTTGTTCTCACGTTGGCTAATCATTTGCATATTTGTTTTATTTTGTATATAGTTGCCATGTCTAGATTTAATATGGATATTGAAAGGTTTATCACAACAGGAGAAAGTTTAGGATTGGAGAAGGAAGAATTACAAAGGTTTGTTCAAGAGCTAAATGATGAATGGAGAGAAAAGGAAAGGCTAGAGAGAGAGAGAGAGAGAGAGAGAGAGAGAGAGAGAGAGAGAGAGAGAGAGAGAGAGAGAGAGAGAGAGAGAGAGAGATGGAGATGGAGAGAGAAAGAGAGGGGGGGGGGGACAAAAGGAAATAATAGCAGTTTGAGAGTTGGCTGAAATGGTGAGAAAAGCTGCTAAAGAGTTAGCAGAGCTGGAAATGGAGAACAAAATTAAGTTAGATTTCGAACAGCAACCAGGTAACATGAATAGGGGTGATCCATCTATGAGTCCTGGGGTGAGTAATATTAAATTAAAATTACATATGACGATATGGATGCTTATTTGCCCAGTTTTGAGAGACTTATGGAAGTACAGAAACATCCAGAAAGAGATTGGACTATTCATTTGGGAAGCAAGTAAAGCAAGGGATGTATATGTGAGAGTGGATAATTCAGATGCAGTTAATTATGAAAAACTAAAAAGTGCTTTACTTCATAGATATGCATTAACAGAAGAAGGTTTTAGGCTAAAGTTTAGAAACGCACAAATTGAAGATGGTCAATCTTACACTATCTTGTCATATCAATTACCGCCTGTGCAACTATTTCCATTGTATTCGATGTAGCGCAAATATTATTTCCACTTTCTCCAACTGCAATCAGTATTACCGGAAATCGGGTTAGTGGAAACGTTCCATGTTTGCTTAATATTTTTGACACTATGTAATAACCGATATGTATAGTGGCGCTAATTGCACTGAATAATCATCAAGTTCAAAGTTGTTACATCTTGTAATACAGGACATCACTATCAACTACTATTTTCAATATGACAGTAATATGTTTTACTGGAGGGGGGGGGGGGGGGGGGGGGGGGGGGGGGGTGGGGGGGGGGGGGGGAGGTTATAAAAACGTGAGTTTTTTTGTTACGGAATTGTTCATTGGTCCCAATGCGTGTTTTTTATATATATTAAAAAAACCCTGCTAAAGTACATACGCTGGGGAACCTTCGTTAATCGTCTTGCTACACAACATATGACAACAGCGACGATACTCGTAACGACAACTCCGACAGCAACTCCCACACCAGCAGCAGGTCCAATGGAGAAGAAGGAATCTGGAGACATCAAAATGATACCAGTGCATACAATTTGCAGTTATATTTGGGTCTATATAATATGCTATGTAGCTGTGTCTTTGAGTGCAGGACTGTCTGTGTGTGCATGCTATATGCATTATTGTGTGCGTTATTTTTGACAAAATATATTGCTATATCGTGAACATCCGTCGAACGTTGTTTCTTGTTGTACTTGTCGTTTTGTAGAATACATAGTAGATATAATGACTTATCAAATATGAGTCGTCAAACACTTGTAATGTTTATCAGATGGCATGATATGTGTGTTCACTAACGTATGCTCTTTAATTTCGGTGTAATTATGTATGTTTTGGAATATCAAACTTTCGCTTTTGATGTCTGGGTGACTTGTGCAAGTGAAAGAACCGTATTTAGGTTTAAAACATAATTAAACTAAGTCTGGATCTGGTTGGGATGGTACCAGTTGCAAAATATTCGCATTGAAATTCATGTGACAAAACACACAGCGAACTACAGATCTGGCATCAGACAACATAAAACGTGCAACATTTTGACAGAGCCAGACTTACCAGACCCAGATCATGTTTCGTCGTGTTTACATTGAAGTTACTTACATTCCACGTATAGTTTAAAATATTTGTCAGCAGTGATCCCAGACCCAGGATTTCTCGCCGTACACTTGTAATAGCCAGCCTCTTGCTCAGTGATGTGGATCAGGGACAGACGACTTCCTGTGGCGATACCTCTGTCCAGGTAGGTCCAGATATAGGTACAAGCCGGGTTGCAGTCTGCTGAACAGTTCACAGTCAGTGATCCAGATTCATCTACCGTGTAGGTGTCTTCTGCAGGGTCGAAAGTCATCTCTGTTTCTAGTGGACCAACTAGAAGATATAAAGCGAAAGTACCAACTACAATGTTTTGTGTTGTCAGCATTGTGTAGTGTTACAGTCCAGATAATAGTCTTTTTCGTGGCTGAACATGCGGGTAGTGGACTGGATGTCTTATTCAGCCAAAGGCTCATAATAATATAATTAATGTAAATATATGGTTATAATTAAAATTTTATTTGCGTTTATACACTTTACGGCAATCAGCATCTGCTAGAGGAAATGGCGTCGCTTCTCAAATGACGTGTGTTACCAAATGACGTCATTTAAAAAAAACACCTGATTCAAATAGTGAATGAACGTTTCCATTCTTACCCGTCATAAGTATCAATGGAGTTTACACAAACAATACTACAGGCGTATTTAAAGCTAAACTAAATAAATTCATTTATGTATTATTAAAGTATGCATATAAATTTAATTATAAGATTTGACCACAATAATTTTTTGATTCATGCAAGTATGAACCGAAAAAACGATGTGCACACTTTTGTATGACAGCTACAGTGCCACATACATTACAAAATCGCTCATCGTACAATGTAGCTGAAATAACATAAATAATAGCATTTCCCCTTAATTGTTATGGTCTGCAGGATAAAAATAATAATTAGTTAATAACGTCGGATATCTGCTTTATCCTGTTCAGGCCTTCACATGATAAAGCAGGTATCCGACGTCATTAAATAGTTACTCTCTATATATGATAAATATAGTTTATTATATAACATTTAGTGAAATATCTTAAAATATCAGTGAAATAAAAGTGTTATCAGTCACTCAGTGATGATAACACATTTTAGAGTGAAAATGTCGCTATTTCACTCTAAAATGTAGTATCGTCACTGTAGAAAGTATTATCCTCACTGTAAGAAAACTATTTTGCTGCTGGCATTTTAAAAATAAAGGTAAATTGCCTAAAGTTATATAATAAATAAAACATTTCATGTTTGTTTGTTTTTGTCAAATATGATTTATATCTCATCTCGTGAAGTTTGCAATCATATCACACTCATCGCGCTTGCGCGACTCGTGAGATATGATTGCAAACTTCACTCGATGAAATATAAATCATATTTGGCAAGAAACATGAAGTATCCTCTATTTATGAACAAATGTTTAACTTCTTTATTTGTTGTTTTTGGTTAATCTAGATAGTATATATATATTACACTGAACAATGAGACGTATTTTGTTGGAGGTCACCTCCTCCTCGTTGGTTCCCATCTCACTGTTTCTGGCGGAGCAGTAGACATGCTTCCCATCATGGCCTCTGTCTGGGACATAGGCTAAATTCGTGTTTGTAATTAAGGCGAATGCATCATATATTGATACGTGGCTACAATACGCCGGTCGACGTTCTCTGCGCGCTGTTGTGTTTAGCATACGAACAGACAGATTGGCGGAAGACGTATCATTAAGTTTTAGTCTGATTTCCGGTTCCGGGCTGGCGTCTCCGGTGCTGCATTTGAATCCATCATACTGTTTACCCTCAGTCACTGTCAGTACATCTCCACCTCCAGAAATACTCAGGCATGCGCATTCAACCTTATCTGAAAGTAACAATATTGAACTTGATTTGCAAAAACTAAACATTTGTGGAATATTTTTAAGAAGATTTTCACGGAGTTAAAAGTCTCGCCTTCAACAAACTTATTATTGTACTGATAGTTGCCTCAATAAATGTTCATATCATGTTGTTGTTACTACTACTACTACTACTACTACTACTACTACTACTACTAAAACTACTACTACTACTACTACTACTACTACTACTACTACTAAAACTACTACTACTACTATTACTACTACTACTAATAATAATAAAAATAAGTAGTAGTAGTGGTAGTAGTAGTAGCAGTAGCAGTAGTAGTAGTGGTAGTGGTGGTAGTAGTAGTAGTAGTAGTAGTAGTAGTATAGTGGTAGTGGTAGTAGTAGTTGTAGTAGTAGTAGTAGTAGTAATGGTAGTAGTAGTAGTAGTTGTAGTAGTAGTAGTAGTAGTAGTAGTAGAAGTAGTAATAGTAGTAATAGTAGTAGTAGTAGTGGTAGTAGAAGTAGTAGTGGTAGTAGAAGTAGTAGTAGTAGTTGTTGTTGTTGTTGCAGTAGTAGTAGTAGTAGTAGTAGTAGTAGTGTTGCAGTAGTAGTAGTAGTAGTAGTAGTAGTAGTAGTAGTAAACAACAACAATGATAATAAGCATGAACGATGATGATGATGATATCGATAATAATTATGACGATCATTAATTAATTACATAAATAAAATATCAATGAACATTTTGATTCAATACATTTAAATCGTTTTAATACTTATTGAAATATACTATAAACTAAGTTTCATTGTTATGGGACGTGCCACTTTGATATATACCAATATATTTTAACCATATGGGTAATAATCTAGAGTACAGTGTCTAATGGGACTTCGTTTCCAGACATTGTTTGGTAGGAAGGAAAAACTATTAGTCTAATCTAGCGTACTGGATGGCAAAAGTGGGCTTGGACAATTAGATATGGATGTTTACATTGTGAAT
>NC_054705.1:5154127-5175370 GCF_016097555.1 Gigantopelta aegis
TATGTATGTATGTAGATGTATGGATATATATATATATATATATATATATAGAGAGAGAGAGAGAGAGAGAGAGAGAGAGAGAGAGAGAGAGAGAGAGAGACAGACAGACAGACAGACAGACAGACAGAGAGATGGACAGACACAGAGGCAGGGACTGAGATAGACTGACAAACAGACAGACAGACAGAGAGAGATTATTATGAGCTTGTGTGTCGTGCGCATTTTACAAAACGAGTGTCAGAATTTTTGTATTGCCCGAGCGAGAGCGAGCGTTATACGAATCACATGCGAGTGTAATAATATTTTTTATTATCCATATTATTATTGTTTTTTTCTTGGGGAAGGGGGTTAATGAATAACAATGGCCGACTCAATGACCGTCTCAAAATGTTTCCACCAAAGAACGTCGATCATAACATCAATTCCCAACATTACGACACTACACTTATTACATGCGTGCTTCTTATGGTTTTTATTAACTCGGTTATGTTGAACATGTGGATAATAGATAGATAGATAGATAGACAGACAGACAGACAGAGAGACAGACATATTGACAGACATACAGATAGATAGATAGATAGATAGATAGATAGATAGACATATAGATCGATATATAGATGGATGGATGGATGGATGGACGGACGGACGGACGGACGGACGGACGGACGGACGGACGGACGGATAAATAGATAGATAGATAAATAGATAGATAGATACATAGATACACAGACAGATACATAAACATATAGACAGAAATAGATATTTATTTATTACATACTACCTTTTTATATTATGATTAACAAACGTTTGATTAAATAACACAATTTACTTCGTCTGGAAAGTTGATTGTATTTTATGTATATATATATATATATATATATATATATATATATATATATATATATATTGCATGGTCAGAATTGTCTTTATTACTGCAATAAAATTAAATGGGTATGTAATAAATGTTCTTAAATAAAAGAAAACTCAAGATTTAATTGATGCACAACTTGTTATTATTAGTAACAGGAGGGTTTTTTTTTTAAGTTAAATGTTTAACTGTTACACCAGAGTATGAAGCAGTAGTAGAACAATCAATTACTAATCGTTTTTCGTCATAATATACATCATTGTTCAACCAAGTTATTTTGTTGTTTTTGTTTCTTGTTGATTTTTTGTTTGTTCTTGTTTGCTGTTGTCTGTTGTTGATTTCTTCGTTGATTGTAGGTGGGTATGCTTATCTTATTTTCCTTAGTTTTGTTCGTTGTGTGTGGCTGTTGTTGTTTTGTTTTGTTCGGGAGGATTGGGTATGCTTATGTGGGGGGTTTGGGGGATCGGGTATGTTTACGCGATTTATTTATTTTGGGGGGGGGGGCGAAGGGGGGATGGTATTCTTATTTGTATATTGCATGATTAAAATTTTGTTTTTGTTTGTTTGTTTTTGTTCAATTGTTTGTTTTCTGCTGTTGTTTTTTGTGGAGGGTTTTTTGTTGTTGTTTTGTTTTTTGTTGTTGTTGTTTTTTGGGGGGGTTTTGGGGGGGGGGGGTATGCCGGGGTGTTCTCTCTTGATCCGCACCTGGACGCTGTTAAATAGCTAAACAAAATTATGATTTGATTTCTCCTTTGTCAGCCTAAAATACATGAATATGTTGTAATTCGCAAAGATTATAAACACGAAATGTGTCCCATTCAAACCAGTACACCATTACGTTCTTCGTTACGCTTCCGTGCATTCGTTTAATGTGTGCAGCAGTGAAATAGAAAATACGCCTTCTACTATGCTATCTATTTTACTTGCTTTTAATCTCCATTTGGTTTAGGTCATGGTTGATAGAAATTCTAAACGACATTTCAAAATGACTTTCGAACGTACATCTAGTGGTTGTAAAACCTGTATAACAGGCACACCTATTCTGACGATAGTATTATTTCATTACAGCCGAGCACGTGTGTGTATGTATGTATGTGTGTGTGTGTCTGTCTGTCTGTCTGTCTGTCTGTCTGTCTGTCTGTCTGTCTGTCTGTCTATATATATATATATATATATATATATATATATATATATATATATATATATATATATACACACATACACACACACACACACACAATACATTAATTCCTTTGAAAAAAAGGTCTAGTTTATTTGCTTTACGACACCACTTGAGACCAGTGATTTATTAATAATCGGCTTTTGGATGTCAAACATTTTGTAATTCCGACACATTTTGTAATTAGCGAGGAATCCTGCTATATCTTTCTATTAGTAACAAATGATCTTTCATATGCACCATCCCAGAGACAGGATAGTACATACCACGGCCTTTGATATACTAACTGGAATGAGAAATAACCCAATGGGCCCACCGACGGGGATCGGTCTTAGACCAAAAGCGCATCAAGCTGGAACTTTTAACACTGGGCTGCGTCCCGCCAACCCCCTATTTTTGGTAAATTACCAAAAATATAGAAATTCACTCAACTATCATATCTTGTCAATATAAATAGTGACTGAACGATACAAAGTATATCATACTCTCCAAAAAAGTAGGGGAACTCTAATAATAATTTACAATTGCCAAAATTGTAAGGTATATTAGCTGTGGGGAATGGTTATATGATAATAGTGAATTAATTGGGCAAACATTACAACCGGTAGTTCAGTATTACAGTAGGTTTTATGACCACCAAAGATCTTGAAGGACGATTGGGGTCAGAAGTGAAATTTGAAAGTTTAAATTTTTTATCAGTAGCAGCAAATTCAAACAATACAAATTACGAAAAACAAAACAATAACAATTGTATGATCAACAGAATGAAAAACATTTACAGAAATAATGTTCCACAGTGATTAATCGACATTCCTGGAAATTATCAAATTCGAGAATGAAACTGCACGCACGTGTACGGGGCAACTGCGTGATGCACGTGTAAACTATGGAATGTGTTTCAGTGCGTTGATAAACAGACCTGAACGTTTTTCACTAGGATGTTTGTGGTCAAAACGTATGTTCGGTCTAATAGTTGATATTAACATTAATATTTCAGGTTCTCCTACTTGTTTTTTTAAGAGTATAATTTATACTGGCTGTGCAAATGCAAGAGCCAGAGAAGTGATCGGTGCTAAATTTAATGTAACCACGCAGTACTGAGTAACACTATTTACAGGTACAACAGGGTCCCATTGTACAAATACAGAGCTATAATGCCCATGTCATCCAGATACGATCTACTTGCATATTTTCAAAGGCTGTGTATCCAAGCGTTACGCATTAATCGGGTGTGTATGATCTAGGGTTAGGTGTGTTACAGGTGTGGCGTTCTAATTTTGCTATTTTTAAAATAGTGTTACGTAATGGTTGAATGGTTCCTACCTATGCAACATACGTGATGTAAATATATACTACGTGAACATGCGAAAGATAACACTATTTCAGCAACTCTTGTAAATAAACAAGTGTGAAAATGTATATCCACTATTAAAGGGACATTCCTGAGTTTGCTGCATTGTAAGATGTTTCCGACTAATATAATATTTCTACGCTTAAACTTACATATTAAATATGTTTTCTTGTTTAGAATATCATTATCTGTATATTTAATGTGTTTCTGGTCGTTTTAATATTTGTAAGAAGCCCAAACTGGATTTTGTCTTAAATAATTTCCAGGAAATAAAATGAAATTTAACCTAGTACAAATATTAGAATGATCAGAAACATGTTTAATATACAGCCACTAATATATTGTGCAGAAAAATATGTAATTACAATCGTTAAAAAATCTCTGTTAGTCGATAACATCTTCAAAATTGCAGCAAACTCAGGAATGTCCCTTTACCAAAAACATTATGTGCCTCCTTGTGCTCATATCACTTATATACAGTTTATACCAGTATGTGTGTACTTTCCTTTTGAAGTCGACTTCACTATTTGTATTTGTTATATATGTTCCTCTCATGTTACTGAATGGTGGCCATGAGAGTAAGTTCTGTTCTGTTCTGATAATTAATAAATCAATGTACCCTAATTAAACAAAACAAACTTAACTTTAACATACATAAATAAAACAAAATAAAACAGAAACAAAACTAATTCATTGTTTATCAACTTATTTTAATATATTCCAACAAACAAATGTATAATAATCCTTAATAAAATTTAAACATCTTCACCATAATTTATTATTTTGGAATGCTGTATCCAGAAAATTGTGTATACATCATTTCTGTTAGAAAATGTATCAATAAACATTGTAATTCTAAATACATGGTCATGACATTAGTCTGTTTCTTTTTCACTCTGAGGTTATGGACACTACAATCGTATTGCACTTTCTCCAACTGATATAATTATGGTATTTATTAGCCAGGATGTATGACGCATGAACACAGTATTCATTTCACCTAAGATTTAACTAATGTTAATAAAACATGTTTGCTTTAGTGTATCAGTAATAAGATATAAGAGATAAAATAAACTTCCCATTGTGCCGAGATGACTTAAAACCATAACCAGTTCCAACTATTAAAACTGAATCACATAATTTGTTTGTGCTACTTTAAAGGTACATGTACATTATACTGTGTTATTTTACACCTGGCCTATATACAAATGTTGGAACTTGACCAATATAGGAAAACAACATGAAGTAGTGGTGTGAGTAAGATGACATTATGGGCAACAACAACACAAAAGAACCCTGAGTACTTGCTAGATATAAAACCATGATGTACATACAACATGATGTGCATACAACATGATGCACATACAACATGATGCACATAGAACATGATACAACATGATGCACATAGAACATGATGTGCATACAACATGATGCACATAGAACATGATACAACATGATGCACATAGAACATGATGTGCATACAACATGTGCATAGAACATGATGTGCATAGAACATGATGTCAATACAACATGATGTGCATATAACATGATGCACATACAACATGATACACAGAACATGATGTGCATACATGATGTGCATAGAACATGATGTACATACAACATGATGCACATACAGAATGATGTGCATACAACATGATGCACATAGAACATGATGCACATAGAACATGATGCGCATACAACATGATGCACATAGAACATGATGCGCATACAACATGATGTGCATACAACATGATGCACATACAACATGTAAACATAAATGCATGTACTGTCAAAAAGTAATAATGTGCATCTTTAAGTTTAAAATATTCATAAAACAGTCATAAAATAAATGGTAACTTTGCTAACACCAATTAAAAAACCCTACCCCCTGGGGGAAAAAAAAAAAAATATATATATATATAAAACTTAAAACAATCATTCACACTTTGAAAATACATGTAACTAAAAAGGGTCTTTAAAATAAAATAAACAACATGTGCTATATTTAAAAATAAAATACAATTTTAAAATGATGATTTCCATTTCAGCAGCTGTAAATCTGAACAAATATATTTTCAAAATATTAGCCTTGCTACTTGTCAACTGTTTAAATGTAACTTAATTTGTTTAATATATATATATATATATATATGACATTTTTGTAAAAAGCTAATTTTAGACAAGACGTAACATTAAACAAACTTTCAAATTTCAGCTTAAACCCTAAAAAAAACCCCGTCATAAATGGTAAAATGTAACAACATTTCATTAAAAAAATAATTTCATGTCTATATGCCTTGCTGGTATTACCACTCACCTGTGATCACTATTTGTAGACGAATAGATTATACCACACAGTTTTATATTTATAGCTGTTTGTAAAGCACCCCTAGCTAGTAGTGTGTTCTTAGTAGGATTCTATATTCAGTGTTAGATCAGTCTCATTATGAACTTTACCAGAGAGTTTCTAAATTAACTGTTTGGTTACGGACATTACAGATAAACATGCTGCATGTAAAGCACCCCTAGCTAGTAGTGTGTTCTTAGTAGGATTCTATATTCAGTGTTAGATCAGTCTCATTATGAACTTTACCAGAGAGTTGCTAAATTAACTGTTTGGTTACGGACATTACAGATAAACATGCTGCATGTAAAGCACCCCTAGCTAGTAGTGTGTTATTAGTAGGATTATATCTTCAGTGTTATGTCAGTCTCATTGTGAACTCAACTGTCTAAGAAACTAACATTAGGTAAATACATGCACTTGATAAAATTCAGAATTATTTTCGGCATGAGGAATGTTCTGCTGTTATTTTCTGATGTGAATGATTGATGAAAATAACAAATACATCAAGATTATTTGTGAGTGTTCTTATTTGATCATGTTGTAGCCTTATTTTAACAAGTTGTATGTAAATTTATAATGATGCTTTTTGAATAAAGTATGTAAATTTATAACAATGCTTTTGAATAAAGTATGTAAATTTATAATGATGCTTTTTGAATAAAGTATGTAAATTTATAACAGTGCTTTTGAATAAAGTATGTAAATTTATAATGATGCTTTTTGAATAAAGTATGTAAATTTATGGTTTGTGAAAATTTCCGGAAACTACATTTACAGACACTACAATTCCATATTCAGTGTGTATTATTTTCAAATCCTTTACACACTTCACATTTTATTACTTTTCAAAGTTTCAAAGAATTGTAAACCACAAATGGATATAGAATTATTGTGATCTAGTAAAACATTATTATATGGTTATGGACAATACATATTTTGTGTGTTGTCTTAATTTTCTTAAGTTTTACTAACATTTAAAAAGATTACACTTTTTAGTCCTCAATGACAAATACTCATTATTTGTGAGAAAATTCAATGTATCATGATTTTTTAAAACAAAATTCCCCCCTTTTTCAAGACTTAATATCCAAATAACGTGAGATATAAACAAGATTTGAAAAAGCATAACAATATAGTACATTTATATAAATTGCAGTAACTTTTGAACTTACATCCAATCTTTACAAAAGTGAGAAATGAATTGTCGGCAAACCAGTCATTTTAACATAAAACACGTTCAATACATTTTTATAACAAAGGGATGCTTTCAGTGAGAATTCAAATGGAAATGTTTAACAATAATAATTACCCTTATTTGCCTCACCAACAATAATTACCCTTATTTGCCTCACCAATAATAATTACCCTTATTTGCCGCACCAATAATAATTACCCTTATTTGCCTCACCAATAATAATTACCCTTATTTGCCGCACCAATAATAATTACCCTTATTTGCCGCACCAATAATAATTACCCTTATTTGCCTCACCAATAATAATTACCCTTATTTGCCGCACCAACAATAATTACCCTTATTTGCCGAACCAATAATAATTACCCTTATTTGCCGAACCAATAATAATTACCCTTAATTGCCGCACCAATAATAATTACCCTTATTTGCCTCACCAACAATAATTACCCTTAATTGCCTCACCAATAATAATTACCCTTATTTCCCGCACCAATAATAATTACCCTTAATTGCCGCACCAATAATAATTACCCTTATTTGCCGCACCAACAATAATTACCCTTATTTACTTCACCAACAATAATTACCCTTATTTGCTTCACCAACAATAATTACCCGTATTTGCTTCACCAACAATAATTACCCTTATTTGCCGAACCAATAATAATTACCCTTAATTGCCGCACCAATAATAATTACCCTTATTTGCCTCACCAACAATAATTACCCTTAATTGCCTCACCAACAATAATTACCCTTAATTGCCTCACCAACAATAATTACCCTTAATTGCCTCACCAATAATAATTACCCTTATTTCCCGCACCAATAATAATTACCCTTATTTGCCTCACCAATAATAATTACCCTTATTTCCCGCACCAATAATAATTACCCTTAATTGCCGCACCAAAAATAATTACCCTTATTTCCCGAACCAATAATAATTACCCTTAATTGCCGCACCAATAATAATTACCCTTATTTGCCACACCAATAATAATTACCCTTAATTGCCGCACCAATAATAATTACCCTTAATTGCCACACCAATAATAATTACCCTTATTTGCCGAACCAATTGACACATTGTGTAATTTCGATTGAAATGAAAGATCTGAAATACTCTACACAGTTAAGCACAAACACAAACCAAACAGTGATGTGTTTGACCAAAATATTTCATTGTAGGATAGCACAACATATTGAATCATGATTTGGGCCATTTACTGAAAAACCCCCACCAATAGGTTACACCTAATAACCAATCTCAATATAAACAAAAATAAATACTGTTTAAACAAAATCATTTCAGATAAAAATTTGTCACATTAAAAAGAATTACAAAATGGGTCACACCATATTAAAACTAGTCTTCTTAACAAATTCTAAAATGTCAAATTAAAAAAGCATTTGGCAAATTTTATTGTAATATGGTAAAATAATTTCATGTAATAATGATATTTTGTCAGTAAATATTTGGATTTGTACAATTTTTTAAGTTTTAATACATCATTTGGCAAAATTTCCTGCTCACACAGTGCAAATTAACTGTTCAATTGTTCTGTCATGCTTTTGGTATGAGTTTACATACACTTAAGGTTAAAGCATGACCGTATTGGGCACACCACCAGAATTTTCCAGCTTATGTGACTAAGGCAGGGGAGGGGTATATTATGACCCAGATATTGCTCCCTGGTTCTTCTCGACAGGAATGTATCATTCCTATTGTTCTTTTCCGTGTACAGGTGAGTAATCTGCTCCTTGAATGTTGCCTGGTTCAGGAATTATCTGTGTCCACTTCCCTGACTCGGCATTTTTTCGAGCCCACGACATCTCATCGCCCTGAGCGAGAACAGCGAAGAAGACCGCCCCGGTCACAAGGATTCCAGCAGTCATGAAAAAGATGATCCGCCATTGCTCACTTGTTTCCTGTCAAATATAAATGTTAAAGTTTGTTTTGTTTAACGACACCACTAGAGCAAATTGATTGATTCATCATTCGGCTACCTGTCACCACGACTGGTACATCAAAGGCCGTGAAATGTGCTATCCTGTCTATGGGATGGTGCATATAAAAGATCCCTTGCTGTTAATCGAAAAGAGTAGCTCATGAAGTGGTGACAGCGGGTTTCCTCCCTCAATAGCTGTGTGGTCCTTAACCATACGTCTGACGCCATATAACCGTAAATAAAATGTGTTGAGAGCGTCGTTAAATAAAACACTTCTTTCTTTCTTTCCCTCAATATCTGTGTGGACCGTATCCATATGTCCGACGCCATATAACCGAAAATGAAATGTGTTGAGTGCATCATTAAATAATACATTTCTTTCCTTCATCATCGGCTACTGGATGTCAAACATTTGGTAATTTTGAAATAGTCTCGCTTAGAGAGGAAACCCAGTACATTTTTCAATTATTAGCATGGAATTTGTTTATATGCCCCTACCACAGATAACACAGCCTCAATATACCAGTTGTGGTGCAATGCCTGGAATGAGAAATATTCCAATGGCTGTCAACTATAAATACAGCAAATTTATGAAGACGCCTAAATACACGCAGGCATCTGACTGTTGGCGAATCCCTAACTGCTTTATTATGTTCTTGCAGAAATAAATATAATTTAAACCGAACACTGTATATTTTTTGAAAACATAATTAAAGGTGTGAAATTAAATTAAACAACAGCTGTAACACCCTTTTTGTTAAAAGACACATTTGTGTCCCTTCATAGTAATTTCCTGCCACATTTGTGTTGCTAGTATTGTTACCATGGCAACTGTGAAGGAGAAAAAAAGAAGCTTTTTTATATGATTGTTTTCAAGAAATATTTTTTAATTAAAAAAAAGATAGTATTATGATACTTTAAATATTGTTTGATTCACTATTTAAAAATAAATAAATTTAAAAACAAAAAAGGTTCAGGTTGCTCACCACCATTAATTACTCCATGCAATTCAATATCATTTAATACAATTTATATGTCAAGAGTATATTCTGTGACAAATACAACAACATCAAGTTGCTGGCCACCATTAATTACTCCATGCAATTCAATATCATTTAATACAATTTATATGTCAAGAGTATATTCTGTGACAAATACAACAACATCAAGTTGCTGGCCACCATTAATTACTCCATGCATTTCAATATCATTTAATACAATTTATATGTCAAGAGTATATTCTGTGACAAATACAACAACATCAAGTTGCTGGCCACCATTAATTACTCCATGCAATTCAATATCATTTAATACAATTTATATGTCAAGAGTATATTCTGTGACAAATACAACAACATCAAGATCTCGAGGCCTGTATGTGACTACTAGTTTTAGGGAAGAAGGAAATAAATGCTTTATTTAACAACATACTCAACACAATCTAATTAAGGCATTCGTAATTCACACGAAACATGTCGTATACCCTCAGGATAATTCGGAATGTTTTCAAATTATTTTCAAATCACTGGCATGATTCTGCAAGTAAGGTTTTGATTGGTGGACATGAGCTCCAACTGGCTGTTGTTAGATCCACATGTAATAGTGGAGCTAATTTTAATTAGATTGCACTCAACACATTTTATTTACAGTTATATTGCATTGGACATATGGTTAAGGACTACACAGATATTGAGAGAGGAATCCAGCTGTCGCTACTTCATGGGCTACTCTTTTCAGTTACAAGCAAGGGATATTTTATATGCACCATTCCACAGACAGGATAGTACATACCATGACCTTTGTTACACCAGTTGTGGAGCACTGGCTGGAATGAGAAACAGACCAATGGGCCCACCGATGGGAATCGATCCTAGATCGATGGTGCATCAGGCGAGTGCTGTACCACTGGGCTATGCCCCCCCCCCCCCCCCCCACTAGGGTTAGGGAGTGCTCACCACTGATAACTACATATACACATGTACCTTGGAAAAAACCCAACAGATTTAGCACAATGATGTTCAGTTAGTCACCCATATGACAGAGCACCACCAATCTAATTAAAATTAGCTCCACTATTACATGTGGATCTAACACCAGCCAGTTGGAGCTCATGTCCACCAATCAAAACCTTACTTGCAGAATCCTGCCAGTGATTTAAAACTAACAACACTGCGTAGTCCCCAATGTCCAGGTAACATTTCGTCTGTAAATAATAATTTAAATATTGACCAATCACACTTCGCCTTTTATAACGTTATTTGGGAGCATACAAATTCTAAAAATATCGGGCGAGTCTATTTTAGTGGCCGCAGTACAGCGAACCATACCAATACGTACGGGGTGGGTTATCAGTCTTCAATTTTACACTAAACATGATTTATTTATAAAAAAAAACTAACTAAATCAGTCTTCAGTTTTACATTACAAATTATTTATTTTATAAAAAAAAAACATGTTTTACGGCATTTGACGTATACCCTCAGGATAATTCGGAATGTTTTCAAATTATTTTTAAATCACTGGCATGATTCTGCAAGTAAGGTTTTGATTGGTGGATATGAGCTCCAACTGGCTGGTGTTAGATCCACATGTACTAGTGGAGCTAATTTTAATTAGATTGGAGCACCACATCATTTTGCTGTTACACAAGTTACAAAGTTGTTATCAGTTAGTAAAAAACCCCACAAAATAACAAGTACATGTGTAACTTCTAACCAAAGGATTATATACTACTACAGAGCAACCTACAATGTACCTATAATCATAAAATGAAGATTTCAAAAGAATTTTGTTCAATTATTTTAATGAGGAACTATTTCCAAAATCAGACTATAATTATTAAACTGCCATAACAAGTAATGACATGACAAATGGCGGTGTGTTGCCATCAAACTTACATTATGGTTGGTAAGGACTCCCACAACAATGGGTGCTAAGAATCCAGGAATAGTTGCCAAGCTATTGGTGATTCCTAAAAGAACCCCTGAAATAAAAGGAAGCCGAATAATTATGACATATATAAGCCAGTTCGAAAATAAAATATCCACTTAAAAAAAAGCAGCAAAGAAACACAAACCTACTGTAAATTGTCTACTTAAAGAAACAGATTAAAAAAAAAAAAAAAAGCAAAAAGAAACAAAAACAAGAATTGTGATGATTTAAATGTTTTCTGTGAACCAAGGAGACAAACTATCTGGAATTTTCAGAAACATCCGAAATTGTTGAGCAGTATTCATCATTTTGGAATTAATACCAAATATCTGTTATTGTTCGGGGATGGGATATAGCCCAGTGGTACAGCGCTCGCTTGATGTGCGGTCAGTCTGGGATCGATCCCCGTCGGTGGGCCCATATCAAAGGCTGTGGTATGTACTACCCTGTCTGTGGGTATGGTGCATATAAAGATCCCTTGCTGCTAATCGAAAAGAGTAGCCCATGAAGTGGCAACAGCAGGTTTCATCTCTCGTTATCTGTGTGGTCCTTAACCATATGTTTCATGCCATATAACTGTAAATAAAATGTGTTGAGTGTGACATTAAATAAAACATTCGTTTCTTTGTTTTCTTTCTGTTATTGTTTTTCAAATTTTATACCAGAATTTTTAAAAACCATTTTGTATTATGTATACATCGTCACAAAATGTTAGCTGTTTAGTTCATCAGCTGGTCATAGAAATTCGTCTAACGTACAAACAAGTGAACTAAAACTACAAAAATGTTCTGTGTTTGTGTTTACACATTCATTTTCCTGGAGTCTAAAAATCATCATACAGACCAAGATTAATAGACAGTGTTCGAAATAAGCACTTAATTGTCCGTTTGCCCTGACAAGTGATAATCTGCTGGGACAAGCAAAATGTACCTTAGTGGGTGTTCAGTGGAAAGTAAAAGCTTATAATGCTGTTTTATTTTGAGCAATCCAAAACATTGTCCTTGCTCTTGAATAAAACTAACAACTTATTTGGACAAGTAAAAATATTGATGGACAACATTTGTACCTGTAGATGTACTTATCCGGTGGACTAGTGAAAAATTCTGCCGATTTCTATCACTGATTCCATCAGATGTGGTCATGTGGGTTAGAAAAAATACATACGAAGTGCTGGAAATTTTGACTCGGGACAAGGCTTGCATATGAAGTCGTTTTCTCCTATTCATTTGATAAATAAACCATTATTTTACACAAACAAACATAGATGTAGATGGCTGAACAAATAACTTCTTTGTTTGACCGTTTTATCATAAATAAACTACATTATCATATTTATTGTGTCTGTTTCATGTGTTAAATATAATTTGACACTACAAATTAACAAGACAGCTTTTATAATGAAGGTTTTAATAGAAAAAATATTGATTTAAAACTATAACCAACATAAGACGTCATATATTACCACCGAAGATATATACTCCCCATTTTAAATGCAATGATATCATCTCCTATGCAAGACGTCATGGAATGGGTGGAAGAAAAATATATTGTGGAATATATGTTCAAAGAATGGTTAAGCGGACCATGGGCTTGTATAAATATCTATTTTTTAAAATATTTTTGGAAATGTAATATGCAGTAATAAATGTTTCTGTTTTGTTTTGTTACCCAAACAACTGGAAAATCGTTTGTACAACTGACAACAAAATGTAAATATATGAGATTTTGTATATATGGGCTTATATATATGGCTTTACATACAATAAAGAATTGAATTGAATTGAAGTTGCACCCATAGACAGTGCATACAAAGTTTGTTTTGTTTAATGACACCACTGGAGCACACTGATTAATTAATCATCAGCTATTGGATGTCAAACATTTGGTAATTATATGACTCGTAGTCATCATTAGGAAACCCGCTACCAGGATTTTCCGTATTTAAGCCCCGGGCTTAAATACGGAAAATGCCACTTTCAAGATGGTAACTTTTTATCCATAATTAGGCCAAGGGCTTAAATTAGGAAACTGCTATTTTTACACACTATAACTCACTGAAGAAACAGGGCTAACTATTAGGAAATTGTAAATAGTATTTATTAATACAGCAGACTTTGTTAATAGTCTTTTTTCCCACAATTTTGAAAAAAGAACTTTGTAAAATCAAATAAACTTCAAATGTTAATATAACAAAATGTCATAGCTATTGGGTGTCAAAGAATGTGTGTACACTGTACACTGATACACATATAATGGGAACTGTTTTAAACAGTGTTTACATACACTTTTAATATAAATATATAAAACAAATAATTCGGTTTCAAATTACGTGGGTATGTGAAAACAGTGACATGATGAAACTATCAAGAAGTTTGTTAAACTCAGAAATTGTTATAGCCTAATATTTTAGGCAACTGTCAACAACTTTAATTTGTAATGCACCGCCTCTTCGAAGAAAAAATTACTAACTCTGCTTTGCTATTGTGGACTATAGTCTTGTTTGACAGCAACAGCATATGAATCGTAAGGGTTCAATGTATCAATTTCTGTTAGCAACACTTCACCGATCTTGGGTGTCCAGTGTGTTCTATATATGTGAAATCCTCGAACAGCGCTAATTATTGAGTGAAACTCAGCGTTTGCGATATGAAGATCGACCTGAAACACAGTGGTAACCATTGGTATTCTTGATAACCTGTAACTTGATATTCGATATTTGGATTCGGTCCCCTCGTAAACTTAGCTTCCATGGAAAAGATAGGACTCAACACATGTCAATCTACGGTTATATGGCATCAGACATATGGTTAACAACCACACAAATAATGAGAGAAGTAGAAACTCACTGTCACAACGCCATGAGCTACGCTTATTTCTATTAACAACAAGGGTCCTTTTATATGCATTATTCCACAGGCAGGGTAATACATATAACGGCCTTTGCTACAGTTGGCATGGGAAAAAATGTATCACAGAGTAATTCCACCGAGGTGGTTCGATCCTTCGACCGAAGCACCTGAAGCAAGCACTCTACCGACTGAACTAAATCAGGACCCATGATTCCTTCGTTGCAGTTAACAAAAAATAAATATTGAAATTGAACATGGAATTTCGTTCGATCTGCACAATTTGGATAATGATGGTGAAAAACAAGACCAGAATTGCACGTACGATGAATATTGTGAACTAGAGAAGTTGAATTAGTTTTAAATTTCAGAGTTAAAATATGAGCCAAAATATTTGTAGGCCTGTGTAATCTAGATAGTATATATCAAATGCCATACGAATCGGTGCAGTAGGTTCAATTCCTGCCAGTTGACACTTGGTGTTTCTAATTTCTAATGTTTATGGTACTTTTAAATAGGACATGTCACAGAATGATGTACTATTATTGTAGGCATTAGAAAAGGGAAGTAATTATAAAAGTAAATTCGTAAGGTGAAGGACATGTGATAGCACTACTGTCATAAGGTTGTTACAAGGAAAAAAGGAAATGTTTTATTGAACGATGCACTCAACACATTTTATTTATGAACGGTTATATGGTGTCAGACATATGGTTAAGGACCACTTCATGGTCTACTCTTTTCTATTAGCAGCAAGGGATCATTTATATGCACCATCCAACAGACAGGATAGCTAGCATATACCACAGCCTTTGATATCATGGTGCACTGGCTGGAACGAGAAATAGCCCAATGGGCCCACCGACGGGGATCAATCCTAGACCTACCGTGCATCAAGCGAGCTCATAAGGTTGTTGCAAATAATTATTTTTGTTTTTATTTTGTTTTTGTTTTACTTTGTTTTGTTTTGGTATATTTGACTTTTTATATGTAGGATAATAAACAATATATACCCTTCACCCCTGTCAAAATAGAATATACCGTTTATATGTCGGTATGTTTTTATTCGCAAAATTGTAGGTAAAATATAAAATGTAAGTTTAGAAATATGAATGTGTGTATGTGGCGGGGGGGGGGGGGGGGGAGTACCTTTTGTGAAATACAACATATCAATTATGGTAAGATCTGCTATATTTATTGTGTATGAAGAAAAAATGATGATGCGAGAATCTGCAGTCTGATACCTTAAGACAAAATTAATGTGCAGTAACCAATATATAACGTATTAGGCCTAAATAAAGTAAATTGTGTTTCCGGAGAGGTGTTGACAAAAATTACGTCTGCTTTTTTATATATGCATTTGTTTTCAGATTTATAAATTATTGCTATTACTTATATAGAACGATTTAAAAACTGTTTGTATCACTGCTAATACAGTCAGTTACTTGCCGTTTTGATTACAGGTGTGCCTAATCAGTAACGTTACGTGATTGCTGTATACACTACATAATAAATACATGTAGTAAATTGGAGGCACATGTGCCTGTGTTTCCGATATGGGTTTTTTGTGGTTGAAGGGATTAGTAAGAATGTAAATATCGAATATCAAGCGGACATAATCAAAACATAGACTAGTAACGATTACGCCCCCTCCAACGACTCTATCTTTGCCTTCTATTAATGAGAATATATCCAAAATCTTAATTCTGAATACTTTGTTTTAAATCTTCCATTTTATGTCCTCCATTTAAAAAAACACAAAAAAAATGTAATTTTGACTACGGGAGGTGACTATAAATTTGTATCTGTATTTAAGCCCATGGCTTAAATACGGGAAATTTTCCTGTTATTAAGCCCATGGGCTTAATTTCACATGGGCTTAAACACGGGAAATCCCGGTACATTTTTCCTAATGCAGCAGGGGATCTTTTATATGCACTATTCCACAGACAGGAAAGCACTTACCACGACCATTGTCCAGTTGTGGTGCACCGGTTGGAACAAGAAAAAAAACCCATTCAGCAGAATGGATCTCTGAATTTTGACAAACCTGCAAATTTTGGTGCAATATCCAGATGGTTGACACTATACCCTGGCATAGTCATCCCTGCACTGCCGACAGCCAGAGTTAACAGAACAACCGCAAGTGTGTGATCACAGCCCGTGTAGCCAGCGCCCACAATAAACACTGTCGGTAAAAGAAGACCTGCAAATAACGAGGGAAAAGAAATCTAGTTAGTTTGTGGATGACAAGAAATAACATACTATACTTATAGTTAAATTGATAACACATCTTACCAACAAATAATAGACCTACAAGTTCATGTTTTATTTTGATTAAGTATTTTTTCTTTTTTTTTTCTAAACAGTACAATAACAGTGATGAGAATGATAAAAAAACATACTAGTGTTAAATATATATACAGGTAAAGGATTCATCATGAGTGATTAAAAAACGCGAGTAGCAAATTCTATTTATACTATAACACTTCTAAAATAACATTTTCATTCAATATTTAGTTAATAACAGTAATAAAGTTGCCTCCATCGGTAATATGACATCAGCACGGTTAGCACAAATTACATGTGTAGTTTGATATGTCACACATTTTAACTAAATCTTATAAAAAAAATTATGCTCATGCAGGTATACAGGTCTTGATGGCTTGTAAACAAATGACCCACTGACAGCAACACATTATTACCTATGGAGACCTTGCAAATTTGCAAACCATTATTACATGTATGTGTTAATACACTAAATTATCACATGGGTTTATGACAAGGATATCATGGGTAAGTTATAAGATAAAGTATACCGTAGTAACAATGGGAATTGTAAAGTTGATTTGCCATAATCTACAACAGGGATGTGATATATGCATTAAGAAATATGAGCCGAAATGATTCTAAAAAAGCTGAAACCTTTTTACTACATCTAAATAAAGGTCATTCATCAGCATTTCAGATCAAATCTAATCTACTTTGTGAGAATACATGACTGTATGTTTGCACCAAAAAAAATGAAATCCGATAAAATGCTGAAAAATCATACCCCTTAAGGGGTATAATTCAAACCATTATTACATGTGTGTTTTATTACATAAGACTGGTGGGTTCTGGGTTCGCAGTGCGGTACCGACTCCCAGTCAGAATGAGTTTAACAACTCAATGGGTAGGCGTCATTAAGACCACAACATAAGACTGGTGGGTTCTGGGTTCGCAGCATGGTACCGGCTCCCAGCCAGAGTGAGTTTAACAACTCAATGGGTAGGCGTCATTAAGACCACAACATAAGACTGGTGGGTTCTGGGTTCGCAGCATGGTACCGGCTCCCAGCCAGAGTGAGTTTAACAACTCAATGGGTAGGTGTCAGTAAGACCACTACATAAGACTGGTGGGTTCTGGGTTCGCAGCATGGTACCGACTCCCAGTCAGAGTGAGTTTAACAACTCAATGGGCAGGTGTCATTAAGACCACTACATAAGACTGGTGGGTTCTGGGTTCGCAGCATGGTACCGACTCCCAGCCAGAGCGAGTTTAATAACTCAATGGGTAGGTGTCATTAAGGCCACTATATTGAAGGAAGGAAGGAAATGATTTATTAACGACACACTCAACATATTTTATTTACGGTTATATGGCGTCGGACATACATGTATGGTTAAGGACCACACAGTTATTGAGAGAGGAAACCCGCTGTCGCCACTTCATGCACTACTCTTTTCAATTAGCAGCAAGGGACCTTTTATATACACCATTTCATAGACAGGATAGCACATACCACATCCTTTGATGTACCAGTCGTGGTGCACTGGCTGGAGTGAGAAATAGCCCAATTAGCCCACTGATAGGGATCGATCCCAAACCCGACCACACATCAAGCGAGCACTTTACCACTGGGGCCACTACATTGACTTCTTTCTCATTAACCACTGACAATTAACCATTAAGTTAAACCATTAAGTCCTGGACAGACAGCTCAGATAGTGGATGTGTGTGCCCAGGACAGCGTGGTTGAACCCTAATTGAATATAAGCACGAAAATACCTAAACATGTAGATGCATGAGTGAATGAGATATTTCAAAGACGATAACCAACCTGCAGTGTTGAGAATTTTTCTGGTGCTCCGAGTTGATAGGTATTGATTTTTACGCAAGAAGTCGGCAAACCAACTTGAAAACACTTGCATAAACCATAGCACCAGGTACGGCAACCCAGACAAGAAACCATTCTACACCGAAACAAAACAATCGAAATACATAATATAAATATTAAACCGAAACAATGCTAAAATATGTACATGTACCGGGTACTGTTTAAAAAAAAGAAGCAGAAATACTGGTGCTGACCTTGTATCTTATTTCTTAGCTTATTATCAGTTTTCACAAATCAAATGTCATTACTACATGTAGGTTTCTTGTCACTGTTGTTGCTCAAAATACATTTTAAGGGAGAAGAAATAGAGAAATAAGAATTCTGTGGAATTAAATCTCCATAAGATGTTAATCTATACTTTTTCTTTTCTTTTTTTAATATTATTATTTTTTTTTAATTGTACTGCATTGTGATGAATATTTATACATGCAAATTTAACCATAATTCATTGAACTATGACTTATAAGCACAAAACTTTAATGTTAAGCTAAATGCAACAAATATTTTAATTAAAAATGTTAAATTAATTTATTTCTACGTGAACTATGATAGGCAACCACAGGTGCAACTATAAACCATGTTTCATTGATCTACTAGGACTCATGGTTTGAGAGAAATTATAGACCATGTTTCATTGATGTACTAGGACTCATGGTTTGAGAGAAATTATAAACCATGTTTCATTGATCTACTAGGGCTCGTGGTTTGAGAGAAATTATAAACCATGTTTCATTGATGTACTAGGACTCATGGTTTGAGAGAAATTATAAACCATGTTTCATTGATCTACTAGGACTCGTGGTTTGAGAGAAATTATAAACCATGTTTCATTGATCTACTAGGACTCGGACTCATGGTTTGAGTGAAATTATAAACCATGTTTCATTGATCTACACGGACTCGTGGTTTGAGAGAAATTATAAACCATGTTTCATTGATCTACACGGACTCGTGGATTGAGAGAAATTATAAACCATGTTTCATTGATCTACTAGGACTCATGGATTGAGAGAAATTATACACCATGTTTCATTGATCTACTAGGACTCGTGGTTTGAGAGAAATTATGGAGGAAACATGAAACTTTTAACACTGAATAAAAAGTAAATACATTTGAATTAAAAATCTTTAAAAATTGTTAATTATTTTCACATGCATACATGTAGGAACAAATATAACACAAATTACATGTATATTGGGATTCATGTAGGTGTATATATCAGGGGTGCACAAATGGAAGATATTTCACTAGCCCTCCAGACTAAAATGTACCAGCCCGCCAGTATTTCTACTAGTCCGCCAGCCCATATATCAAAATATTACTGTTTAACAATATTATAATATACACTTAAAATGATACTCTTAGCCATATGTCTGACGCCATATAACCGTGATATACACTTCAAAAGATAGTCGTAACCATATGTCTGACGCCATATAACCGTGATATACACTTCAAATGATCGTCTTAACCATATGTCTGACGCCATATAACCGTGATATACACTTCAAATGATCGTGTTAACCATATGTCTGACGCCATATAACCGTGATATACACTTCAAATGATCGTGTTAACCATATGTCTGACGCCATATAACCGTGATATACACTTCAAATGATAGTGTTAACCATATGTCTGACGCCATATAACCACGATATACACTTCAAATGATAGTGTTAACCATATGTCTGACGCCATATAACCACGATATACACTTCAAATGATAGTGTTAACCATATGTCTGACGCCATATAACCACGATATACACTTCAAATGATAGTGTTAACCATATGTCTGACGCTATATAACCATAAATAAAAGAAATAAAAATGTGTTGAGTGTGTTGTTAAATAAAACATTTCCTTCCTTCAAATGATAGATATAAATTTGACAAAAACATTATTAATAACTTGGTTGGCCAAGTGATCAACATCACATGGCAAACAAAAAAAAAGACACACAACCTATCCCACCCCCGAAACCTTGATTAACAAAACCAGATCGCCCGTCGGACTAATATTTTTACTAGCATTTGACGAGCGGGTGAGTATTTTCTGCAGCCCTGATACATGTAGCTTGATCATGAAAAGTTACAGATCAAGATTGACTTTCATTTGACGAGCGGGCGAGTACTTTCTGCACCCCTGAGACATGTAGCTTTATCATGAACAGTTACAGATCAAGATTGACTTTCATTTGGCGAGCGGGCGAGTACTTTCTGCACCCCTGATACATGTAGCTTTATCATGAACAGTTACAGATCAAGATTGACTTTCATTTGACGAGCGGGCGAGTACTTTCTGCAGCCCTGATACATGTAGCTTTATCATGAACAGTTACAGATCAAGTTTGACTTTCATTTGGCGAGCGGGCGAGTACTTTCTGCAGCCCTGATACATGTAGC
>NC_054705.1:5175570-5323532 GCF_016097555.1 Gigantopelta aegis
GTTTGGTAGGTGTTATATTTTTTATTGGTGTTTTGAGTGTTGCCGTGGTGTGCAATTAGTGCATGTTTTGGTGAATGAATCTAAGTGATGTCAAATAATAACTGATCAGATCAAGACACAGATGCTGTTGTGTATAAGCAATTTTTCATGGAAATTCAAGACAAGTACCTTGATTATATTCCTGTGCTACAGTGTTTCCATCAGACACACTATTTTCCATGACACTGCCTTACACAGATGCTGTTGTGTATATGCAATTTTTCATGGAAATTCGAGACAAGTACCTTGATTATATTCCTGTGCTACAGTTTTTCCATCAGACACACTATTTTCCATGACACTGCCTTACACAGATGCTGTTGTGTATAAGCAATTTTTCATGGAAATTCAAGACAAGTACCTTGATTATATTCCTGTGTTACAGTTTTTCCATCAGACACACTATTTTCCATGAGACCTAACTCGATCTTTAGTGGTTACGTTTGGGCAGTCATTAAAGCCTTAGAAGAAATCAAGGATTCGATTGCATCCACATTTATAATTTTTACTGACTCACTTTCGTGTCTCCAAGCTTTGCACAATGTGAAGCTGGACCATACCTTAATTGTGATGGTGATACAAAAGTGTGTCTTTTTAACTATTGCCAATAAAGATGTTGCATTTTGTTGGGTGCCCAGCCATGTTGGCATCAGCCGTGGTGTGCAATTAGTGCATGTTTTGGTGAATGAATCTAAGTGATGTCAAATAATAACTGATCAGATCAAGACACAGATGCTGTTGTGTATAAGCAATTTTTCATGGAAATTCAAGACAAGTACCTTGATTATATTCCTGTGCTACAGTGTTTCCATCAGACACACTATTTTCCATGACACTGCCTTACACAGATGCTGTTGTGTATAAGCAATTTTTCATGGAAATTCAAGACAAGTACCTTGATTATATTCCTGTGCTACAGTTTTTCCATCAGACACACTATTTTCCATGACACTGCCTTACACAGATGCTGTTGTGTATAAGCAATTTTTCATGGAAATTCAAGACAAGTACCTTGATTATATTCCCGTGTTACAGTTTTTCCATCAGACACACTATTTTCCATGAGACCTAACTCGATCTTTAGTGGTTACGTTTGGGCAGTCATTAAAGCCTTAGAAGAAATCAAGGATTCGATTGCATCCACATTTATAATTTTTACTGACTCACTTTCGTGTCTCCAAGCTTTGCACAATGTGAAGCTGGACCATACCTTAATTGTGATGGTGATACAAAAGTGTGTCTTTTTAACTATTGCCAATAAAGATGTTGCATTTTGTTGGGTGCCCAGCCATGTTGGCATCAGGAGTAATGAAAGGGCAGATTCAGCTGCTAAGTCTGCTTTGGATTTGCCTCATACTGATTTTAAATATAGTATCAACCAATTTATCTTTTCGACTTGGCAACGTGATTGGGACGGTGCGGTTGCGAACAAGCTTCATGCTATCAAGCCAGTCTTGGGAGAGTGGCAATCCTCCTATAGACAGTGCAGGACGGATGAAATAGACTTGTGTCGTGCTCGCATCGGTCATACTTACTTGACCCATTCATTTATTTTGAAGAAGGATCCTCCACATAAATGTGAGCACTATCAGTGTACTCTGACGGTACGCCACGTTTTGGTGGAGTGTCCTCATCTCAAAGAAACAAGACAATATATATTTTGACAAACAAATGTGATGGAATCATTTTGATTCCATCCAGAATTAGTTTTACTATTTTTACGTGATACTGACTTTTATTCCAAATTGTAATTTGATCTATCTGTGATATTTGTATTTTTGCACAGTTCTTTACACTGTGTTTTATTTGACACTTGAATTTGTATATTGCAGTTGATCATCACATTGTTGTTCCATTACCACAGTTTGACACTCAATAGCCGATGTATTTTTCGTGCTGGGGTGTCGTTAAACATTCATTCATTCATTCTAATAATATATTCTGTGAACTATGTTTTAGGGGCCTTAGGTTTACTGTGGTTTGTGGTTTGGATGTGGATAATTCACGAGACTCCAGCCGATCATCCAGCAATAACAAAAGCAGAACAACAATATATTGAGGACTCCATTGGTAAAAGAGAGGTATTGTCTGTATATACATGTAGAACGTATTAGCTAATGGTATAGAGCTCTGTAGTCCTTGACATGTCAAAAATGGGCTTAATATATTTAAAATAAACGGTCATCTATTAAACTGATTTTGTGTTGTGGCATTTCAGTTTTTTCCTTTCAGCATATACCTACACCGTGGAAGAAGATACTAACATGTCCAGCCTTGTGGGGTATCGCCGCCGGCCATTTTGCAAACAACTGGTTGTTATACCTGACCATGACCTGCCTACCGACCTACATGAAGAACATACTCAAGTTTGACATGAAATCTGTATGTTGGTAAATTCGTCACATCAGTTCAGTGATCCCAATTGGATATTATGTTCACAATCTATGTATAGACTAAAGACATTGGTTAATTGATCGATGTAAACGGGAGAAAGAATATCAACATCAAATAGTGTGGACTACCGATCCTATATACCATGATGGTACTGAATTTGTGGAATATTGGTTCTTTACGGCATGGACGTCCTAGTGGGTTATGATTTAATCATCAGTAAATGACTATCATGTCAAGATCCCAGAAGCTAAGTGTTCAAAAAGAGACCATGTTAACGACGACTACAAACATATTTTTATCATATGATATTTAAGAAATGATTGAATGTAGCTGTTTAATTGTGTTAAATGAAAATGCTTAATTTGGAACGAGTTATAAACGTCTATTTCCCGAATTTGCACAATTGCTCAAATGCCTATTTAGAAAGAATTCATTAAATATTTTGCTGATGTTTATAATATTGATTGGACTTTGTAAATATTTTGTCTGTTTTGGCATAATACATTTGAAAGCTACTGCCATCAGCATACCTACCGCATACTGGGACGTTTTTACGGTTGGTAATTCGCTGGTTTATACTTTCTTTCACAATGCTTCCAGCATCTCATTTAAATATTGTATTTGTATTTTAAACTATTTATGCCTGTCTTTGGTTTCGATGTAGAATGGTTTTCTCTCTGGGTTACCGTATCTGGTGGTGTGGTTTATGCAAGTGCTTTCAAGCTGGTTTGCTGATTTCTTGCGATCAAACGGATACCTGACAACACAAAACACAAGGAAAATATTTTGCACTACAGGTAGATTATTATCTTTGTAATACTAGAATGTGATTGATTGTTAATTTATTCAAGTGGACACTTTATAAATTATATTGCCATAACACACTATAAATAGCATACAACGTCACATATAACCATGGATTTTTGTAATAAAGAAAACAAGTTTGTTTTGTTTAACAACACCACAAAAACACATTGTTTAATTATCGGCTACTAGATGTCAAATATTTGGTAATTCTGAAATGTAGTCATCAGATGAAACCCACTACATTGTTTTCTAAAATACCAAGGGCTCTTTTACATGCAGTTTCCTACAGACAGGAAATCACATACCGCGGCCTTTGACCTTTTGTGATGCATTGGTTGCAACATAAACAAAAAATCAGTTGAATCGATCCATCGAGGTGGTTCGATCCTGCGTGTAAATAATTTTGAAGGCTCGTCCCACTGTTTAACAGTTTGTATTAAGGTCATTTCCTGAAGTGTAAGAATGCTAGGTTATTGGACATCATCGCATAAAATCGAGGTTTAGTATGCTTTAGCTTCTGGCGGATTGCATTTTGCTGAACAAAAAAAGCCAACTCCACAATACAGTGTCTACTATGTGTCTTTGATTATAGTATATAACGTGGGCCATATATGAAATGTTGGAAAAAACAACAACAACAACAACAACAGCAACAACAAACAAAACACACACACACCACACAAAAAAACCCATCAATAAACAAACAAAAAATAAATAAACTAAAACCACAAACCCCAAACAAATCAAAACAACAAAACAAACAGAAAATGAAACAAAACTTTATTCAGTTTATTTTTATTTTTCAGGACTTCTTTTGTCAGCAGTATTTATAGTGGGTGCTGGCTACACTGCTTGCAATCACATCATTGCAGTTGTTCTGTTGTCTTTGGCTGTTGGAAGTTGTGGGATTACAATGGCAGGGCCACACATCAACCATCTTGATATTGCACCAAAATTTGCAGGTCTGTCAAAATTGGCGAATAGTTTCGGGTTTCATCTTGGAGTTTAGCTCAGTGATGAAACATAAGAACATCATGATAGTCATCTGTATATGTATACTGCAGACTGAGAGTGACTAACCTAATGGTCAAACGAAATCCGGAATGTGGTGAAATGTTCGTTGTTAAGCAGGCGAACGCAATTTGTTTTACATTTCATTTTTATTTGTATATAGAGCACATAAAACACATTTTCCTACAAACTGATAACAAAAAGAAGAAAACAAAACAAAAAATAAGCCACAGGATACCCCCCATATTTGGCATATAATAACAAAATAAAACCAAACTAATATACATATTGAAACTACTACTAGTATACTCTTATACGAAACTTGTTCCAGCGTTTTTGTAATATTCAGGTTTTACCTGCCATGATGAAATTGTATGCACCGTCATAAAAACATTGCATAGTATGTAGGTAGATGCATCTGTATAGGTATACTGCAGACTGAGGGTGACTAACCTAATGGTCAAAAGAAATCCGAAACGTGGTGACATTTTCGTTATTAAGCATGCGAACGCACTTTGTTAATTTTATATAGGGCACATAAATCCATTTTCCTTAAAAAAAAGAAAAAAAAACAAAACAAAACAAATAATAAACAACGGGATACGGTCATATATGACATATATTAATATACATTGTATATATATATATATATATATATATATATATATATATATATATATATATATATATATATATATATATACTCTTCAAAAAAAGAAACGCAAAAGGGTACAAATGGGTTATAACTCCGATTTTATGTTTCCTACCAGTTCATGCTTTGTGAATATAAGGTCATTGCATGTCCCAAACACATTCCCACGGTTACATTCGATAAAACGCAGCTACTGTACAATAAAGTTCCAAAATGTGAATATTCGCAAAAACGCAGCCACGTGCAAACCATGTCACCACTGCACGTGCGTTGTCTGCACGTGCAACATGAACACCGACAGTATAAAAGTGCAGGGTGTTCGCTTGCCAGGCCTCTGTATCTGGCCGACAGTTGACAATCCAGGACATGCCACGTCTCGGTGAACCGCAGAGAAACAATGCCATCGGCCGACTAGACGCAGGCGAATCCAGAACGGCCGTTGCCAGGGCATTCCATGTGTCCCCAAGCACCATCTCCAGACTGTGGGACCGTTACCAGCAACATGGATCAACACGTGACCTCCCTAGATCCGGTCGACCACGGGTCACTACCCCCGGGCAGGACCGCTACATCCGGGTACGCCACCTTCGGGAACGATTGACTACTGCCACCTCCACAGCCGCAGCAATACCAGGTATGCGCAGGATATCCGACCAGACCGTACGGAACCGCCTACGTGAGGTAGGAATTCGTGCCAGACGTCCAGTTCGAGGTGTCATCTTAACACCACAACACCGTCGACTCCGACTGCAGTGGTGCCAGATTCATCGACAATGGCCTCAACTGCGATGGAGAGAGGTGTGGTTCAGTGACGAGTCCCGATTTCTGCTCCGACGTCATGATGGAAGATGTCGCGTGTATAGGCGTCGTGGTGAACGTTATGCGGCAAACTGCGTGCAGGAAGTGGACAGATTCGGCGGGGGTAGTGTCATGGTGTGGGCAGCCATCTCACACACTGGCAGAACTGACCTGGTCCACGTGCAGGGCAACCTGAATGCACAGGGCTACATTGACCAGATCCTCCGGCCACACATCGTTCCAGTTATGGCCAACGCCAACGCAGTGTTCCAACATGACAACGCCAGGCCTCACACAGCACGTCTCACAACGGCTTTCCTACAGAACAACAACATTAATGTCCTTCCTTGGCCATCGATATCACCGGATTTGAACCCAATTGAGCATCTATGGGACGAGTTGGACCGACGCCTCCGACAGCGACAACCACAGCCCCAGACCCTGCCCGAGCTGGCAGCAGCCTTGCAGGCCGAGTGGGCCACCATCCCCCGGGACGTCATCCGTACTCTGGTTGCTTCAATGGGCAGGCGGTGCCAGGCAGTTGTCAACACACGCGGAGGCCACACCCGGTATTGACTCCAGATGACCTTCACCTTGGTGGTGTGTCCTATCACTTACTCACAATGGACTAGAGTGAATTGTGAACAATCCTGCAACATTTGGTAATTATCGGACTCACCATTCAATAATTAAATCAATTCTCCAAATGTTACGACAATGTGGTTTTGCGTTTCTTCTTTTGAAGAGTATATATATATATATATATATATATATATAGTCAAACTTCGTTACCTCGACCTCTGCAAACTCGAGTATCCAACATATCTCGAGGTCCAGTGCCGGTATATAAATATCCCTTGTTACTAATCGAAAATAGTAAATGAATGAATGAACTAATGTTTAACGACACCCCAGCACGAAAAATACATCGGCTATTGGGTGACAAACTATGGTAAGTCACAACATGAAGTGATCGAAAAGAGTAGACCATAAAGTGGCAACAGCGGGTTTCCTCTCAGTATCTGTGAGGTCCTTAACCATATGTCTGACGCCATTCAGATTAAAGAAGTAATGTCATGTTGCTAACATGCATAGGTTTCTGGTGTTGTGTCTAGTATCAATTTATATCAAATAAATTTCCTGCATGTTCTTCATCTTTTATTATTTTATTTGGGGAATATGTTAAAAACAATCGTTTAAGTCTATTTCGGTATCGTCAATATCATATATTAGGAATAAAAATAAGGTATTATGTTCGCCAGAGGCTCGCATAATACAATTTCTATTCCTAATATATGATATTGACGATACCGAAACACACTCTGGTAATAACACACACACACACACACACACACACACACACACACACACACACACACATATTACAAAACAGATATATATATATACCAGTATATATATATATATATATATATATATATATATATATATATATATATATATATATATATATATATATATATATATATATATATATACTGGTATATATATATATCTGTTTTGTAATAATGTTAATATTAATAAATGTTATTTTCAAGAGTTAGGCATTTTCGTTTAAATCCGGTAAAATCCAGCCTGCCCTCTACAAGAATGGACATTGTTAGATTCATTCACATTAATCCCCCCCCCCCCCTCCTAGAATACTAATACTAATACTAATACTAATACTAATACCAATACCAATACCAGTACTAATACTAATACTAAGAATAATACTACAAATAATAATAATAATAATCATCACCATAATCATAAATGTCTATGACAATTTGAATTGTCAAAACAATTTGTTTTGCTTAAAGGCACTATTAGAGCACATTGATTTCTTAATCATCGACTAATGGATGTCAAACTTTTGGTAATTTTGACATATTATCTTAGAGAGAAAACCAACTGCATGTTACACCAATATCAAAGGATCTTTTATATGCACAGATTGATAACACACACACACACGCACGCACGCACGCACGCACGCACACACACACACACACACACACACACACACACACACACACACATATATATATATATATATATATATATATATATATATATATATATATATATATATATATATAGATATATGCCTTTTTAATGTATATCTTTATTATGTTTTGTATTTATTTACTTATTTTATTTATTTATTTACTCTTATTATTATTTTATTTTATTTCATTTTTATCATTCTTATTATTTATAATTTTATTTATTTGTATGTTATTTTCTTTTCTTCTTCTTCTTCTTTTTTTCCTTTTTTTTGGGGGGGGTGTGGGTGGGGGTGGGTATTTTTGTTACTTGATTTCGTATTTTAGTTTGTTTGGTTATTTTCTTGTTTTGGTTTTTTGTTTGTTTTCTATTTGTGTGTTAATTTGTTATTATTATTTTATTATTATGTTTTATCTCGTTTTTGTTATTCTTTTTCCCGTTCATTTCAGGGGTTCTTTTCGGAATCACTAATACCTTCTCAACTATTTCTGGATTCTTAGCGCCTATTGTTGTCGGTGTCCTTACCAATCATAATGCAAGTTTATTCCTCGATGTTTAAACTATATTTATTTAGTTCCATTTTAATGTCATTGAAGCAATATATAATATGGTATGACAATGGAGCTTTATTGTTTATGGATAAAAAACTATTCAAAATAAAGTATTTAAATGTTCAGTGCTATCAAAGTATGTGCTATTTCTTACATATTAGATGTAAATTAATCGAGGTCACGGCACTAGGTTTATTGACATTTAAGGAAACGTGCTTGAAAATGCTTCAATAAAGTTCCACTCACTTTTGTTAAATCTTTACAACTCAAAGATACACAATAAAATGCAAATGTATTTTAACAGAAAAAAAAATGCAAGGCGTTACACACGTGCCTACGCTATATTAAGGTATTTTCCTATATTTTTTTTTTTTTTAATTTGACAGTGGCGGATTGTGTTTTTCATTACTGCTGGAATTTCCATGACCGGTGCTGCTATCTTTGCAATTCTCGCTCGTGGTGAGGAAATGTCGTGGGCTCGAGAAAGGTCCGAGTCGGAGACAGAGATTATTCTTGAATCAAGGGGCGTGAAGAATAACAAAGCGATGTCAGGGTCATAATATAGTCCGTCTTTGACACTATTACCATAAAATTATGACGATGTGTTCTGTACAGACGTGGTTTTACATTATGTAAGCATAAACATGTGTCAAATGCTTCATTGGTTGTTTGCGTTAATATGTTGTGACCCACTGTTTGATAATCTTTGAGTAAATGTATATTATCCTATAACTTACCCATACTATCCATGTCATAAACCTATTTTATATTTACCATTGTTTACTAGGTTAATTATGTTTGGCTGTCAATGGGTCACTTGGTTACAGGAAACAAGACTTATATACATGAGTGTAGCATTTTGATGAGATTTAGCTGAAGTACATGATGTCAAACTACATTTGTGCTAATCGCGATAATGTCATATTACCGGTAATGTGAATATATAGAACAGGCCTTGACCTTAAGCTTTTTCAGTATTAGCCTGCTGGGCTACCAGGTTATAAAATCTAGTAGACATCAGTAAAAATTGGAAGCCCATAACTTTAATAAAAACAAAAAATTGTAAAAAAAGATAGAAAAAATCAAAATCATTTATTGTTATTGTTGTTTTAGGGTGGGTTTTTTTTTAACTATGAGCAATGTACTACGAAATATACACACTTATGAAAACTACATTATAGCCCTTAATGAACAATAAAGTGTTTTGTTTAAATCATTAAACAAAATTTGGGGTATTGCTTATTTATCATTAAATAACGGATAAGTAGATTTTTAGATGTACTTATCGTGTAGACTTTTTTTCTATCACTCATTATTTATATTTGGGTAGCGTTAAAACCTGACAAAAAAGCGATATCCAAAACTACGACATTAGTATGTGACAGAATGAAATATCTCATGTGTCGCATTATATGGAAATGATTTATTTTATTCTTGTCAAAACATGTATGGATAAAACTATTTAAAAAAAAAATCCCTACCTACATTTGAAACTACTGGTCGGAAATGATGGAAAAAACTAAATAGTTTTAAGGATTGCCTCAAAGGATTGATAAAAATCTAACAACCACCACCAACATACCAACCTATTCTACCCCGAGTAACTTGTTTGGTACGATTCTAAAAACACAATAGTTTATTATTATTATTATTATTATTATTATTATTATTATTAATTTTGTAAGGCCTAATTTCGTAATGAATCCTTACAGAATATTATTGAAACAGTTTTGACGTGTAGAACTGTGTGCTACTCGTGCGATTCTGAAGATCGATATCGCATATTTTAATATTTAAAATGGCTGTAACTATCTTCAATAGCTAGGTGTCATTTTGAAGAATCTTAACACTCCTTGCCTGTTTTCCATAACAATAGCAGTTTTTATTGATGAAAATAAACGTGTAAATGCCGTAAGCCAATTATCCTTGCCAGGGGGTCGCCATGTGTGTGTTTGTGTTATCACCTGACAGGTCAAATGTCATTTTGAGCGAGGTGATCCTGCAAAGCTATAGTAAACGACGAGAGAGATTTAATGATAACTAATTTGTAAGAAAGATTAATATTTTTAACATTGAAAATATTTGTCAATTTATAGATTTGTTTAACATAATAATATATATTAAATTTCTAACAGTAATCTGACAAGTTGCGTAGGTAACCTAGAAGGAAATAAACCGTGATTCAGTTATGGTTTAGTTTAGACTTCAGCTGGCGGCTGATCATACAAGGCGTTAGTTATAAGTAGGCGTTAGAACAACGGACCGTGTTGTTGATTGTCATAAAATTAATGTCTTCAAATAGAATCAATGAATGACAATCTCATTGCTCTCAAGGATTTCCATGACCCGTACGAACCCTATTATATCTGACCACTAAATTACTGATGATAATACATTGCCGGTTCAACGCCCCTGCCGCCTGCCGCCATCTAGTTTTAGAAATGGGGTCACAACAGTGCACGTTGTGGTGCAATATCCTATTGTTCTGTGAATAAAGTGCGCGTCACCCGTAATAGCCGATATGTATTTTTGTGCTGGGGTGTCGTTAAACAAACATTCATTCATTCCGTACTGACTAGGTCAGAACACTCTATAGTAAATACACGATACCCCTTTAAATCGGATGACAGGTGCTTGCACCTGCGTATTGTATTAATATTGTTTGGCGATGACTTCTTGAATAATTAGTACAAGTGTTATTCCAGTGCATGGTGTGGTGCAGTGTCCAATTATTCTATAAATAAAGTACGCAACACCCCAACTGCATGGCTGGGTCTATTCGGGTCACGCTGTAGTAAATACACGCTACGGGCCGAAACCAGGTCACTGTTGCAGTGTATGTACTTTACTATTTTAGCCAGCTTACCAGTTGAAATCCAACTCGTACAGCGCTATTTAAACAATAATGTTGTTTTAGTTTTATATTCTTACGATGTATGATAGTATGTAGTTGTGTATGAAGTTGTAATACAAACAGTCGTGTGCGAAACAGGGT
Source organism: Gigantopelta aegis (assembly GCF_016097555.1). Lineage (NCBI taxonomy): Eukaryota > Metazoa > Mollusca > Gastropoda > Neomphalida > Peltospiridae > Gigantopelta > Gigantopelta aegis. The sequence continues at coordinate 5,186,825 of NC_054705.1, forward strand.
CTATTGTGATCTGCTGGAATGTGTACATGGGTCTAACTAGGTCACTCTGTGTTGTGCGCTTAACTGACCGCGAGTGTCTCCGTATGTCTATTATATTAACATGGTGTTGAAATAATTATTTAAAAATCATGTCATACCTAACTAACTATACGTCTTTTTATATGCACTCATTTAAAGGTGGTATAACTTAAACAAGTCATCCGAATTGACGAAGTGTTTTGATAACACTACTGACCTGTAAACAGACGTGTGTTACGCCAGGTCGCTAAGCTTAACCAGGTCACTGTTTTGATAACCACCTGCATTGCGTTATAGCTGTACCTACATGTATTGGTATGTAGGCTAAGCATATTAGAACCGATATAATCCAGTTTGAACTGGTTTAAACCACTTATTAAAATATGTATATAAAGAGCGTATATTGTATATTTTTTAAATCATTTCATTCACAGACAGCAAGAGAGACACATTGAGCGTGGTGTTTATTTATTTAAATGGCAGATAAACGGCAATTTTTAAACACTGTGACTTCAGTACAAGAACTTGAAGCGTGGGCTCATGACTACGCCCTGGAAGATGATCAAGAAGTCAATCTTAAACGCATTGAATTACTGTCTAAAGAACTGATTTCTAACAATGAAAATAAACCTTCAAAAACCGGCTATGTTTGCAACGTATGTCAGCGGTGTGTTAAGTGGAACAAAGACCTCCTACGACACACCCGTACAGTCCATGGGAATGAACGATTTCAGTGTGTTAAGTGTGGACATTCATTTTCCCGTCTGAATAACTATAACAGTCATCAATGCTCACTAAAACGGACATCATCAGAAGACAACCAACAGGCCAAACGACGGTGCCTACGACCTCTTGGTAACAATGTCAACAAAAACTCCGACCCTTGTGATGTACCAGCCCGGCTAGCTAAGTGTAATTGGTGTGGTCACGTTAAATGTTTACTTCCCGGTAAGCGCTTTTGTGAGGGTTGTTCAACAAAAGGTCGGGAATGCAGCCAATGTCATAGACCACTACCCGAGCGGTTCTACAGTCAACGGGTCAACCAGTGCGATAGGTGTATCCACCGGCGTGAACACTACGAAGAAAGACGAAACCAGGTTGGAGCAGGCCGTATAGATGCACTCGAGGGGGCAATTTCAACGACAACATTGACACCCAACCGAGAAAATGATGTTGACATTCTTCAGTTCTTAGCTGATGAACAATTTATTATTGTACAGATTTTGCATAATTCTTTAACAGCAAACAAAGGTATGAAGTGGTTTTTAACTTTAAAATTGAAATTTATCAAATATGATGAAAACAATGAAAGTATATTGGCAGAACCTATACTTAGAACTACTAATTTTTTAACCACTAATTTCTCTGAATTGGAGAAACAATTAGCAGAGGGATTTCAAAAATTGTACACATCATCACAAGAATTTCAAGCTGAAGGGAGTGGATGGGCTATCGATCATATCATACATTTGGAAGTTAATACAGCTCAATATGTTCCTTTGACTGGTAGTAGCTATATCCCTCTTCCTAGAGTCCTTGCAGACAAAAAAGCCATAGCGAACATTCAGAACGAAGATCAGAAATGTTTTATTTGGTCTGTCTTAGCAGCTCTGCACCCATTATCTTTCAAGCATGCCAACAGGGTAAATAAATATGAACCTTATGAAACTGAACTAAATTTAGATGGAATTGATATGCCCATTCCCTTATCACAATTATCAAAATTCGAAAAACTAAACAGTATTTCAGTAAATGTCTTTGGATTTGATGAGAATGGTGGTGTATTTCCCTTACACAAAAGTACATTCAAATGTTCAATTGAGGTAGATTTAATGCTACTCAGCCAGGGGGAAAAGAGACACTTTTGTCTCATTCGCAATTTCAGTAGGTTGATGGGAAATAGAACAAAACATGGACATCAAACATTTTATTGTCGTTCTTGTTTACATGGTTTTACTAGACAAGATTTGTTAGATGATCATACACCATATTGCAATTCATATGGTCTTCAGAAAGTAAAACTCCCCACAGAAGACAACAAGTGGGTTCAGTTTAATAGTATTCGCAAACAGTTAAGAGTACCATTCATAATTGTTGCGGATTTTGAGTCTCTTACGCGAAAAATCAGTGGCTGTTTGAATGATCCCACTTTTTCAACCACTACAAAGTATCAAAAGCATGAACCATCTGGCTTCTGTTATAAAGTTGTTAGCTCTGATCCTTCGTATTACAAACCTGCTGTTGTATACAGGGGCCTAAATGTTATTAATAATTTCATTGATCATCTATTAGAAGAAAGTAAGAATATTGGAGAAATCTTAAAAATCGTTGAACCATTGAAATTGACAGTAGAGGATGAGAGAACATTTAGAACCGCTAGTACATGTCATATTTGTCAAGGAAAGCTAGGGTCAGACCGAGTTCGCGACCACGATCATTTGACTGGAGTTTATAGGGGTCCTGCACACACTAAATGTCTAGCCAACAACATGGAAACATAGATATCATTCTCTGTTGGCAGTTTACGGTTCATAGACTCACTTCAGTTTTTGAACGCATCGCTTGAGACACTGGTTACTAATTTGGAAGCAGACGGTAGTGATAAATTCACTCAACTCACAAAAGAATTTTCAGATGAACAGAAAATCAGCTTACTTCTAAGAAAAGGGGTATACCCTTATGACTTTATGGATGACGAGTCTAAATTTAACATGTCTCAGCTCCCTGCTCAAGCTGAGTTTTATAATAGTCTAACTGATAGTGATATCTCGGACGAGGATTATGAGCATGCTCATCAGGTGTGGACAACGTTTGACTTGAAAACCATGGGAGAGTACCACGATTTGTACATGAAAACAGATGTTCTTCTCTTGGCAAATGTATTTGAAAATTTTAGAAACATGTGCTTAGATTATTATGATTTGGATAGTGCTCATTATTTCACTTTACCCGGTGTAGGGTGGGATGCCATGCTCAAGATGGGAGGTGTGGAACTTGAACTTCTCACAGATTTGGACATGCATCTTATGATAGAGCATGGTGTAAGAGGTGGAATTTCAATGATATCAAAAAAGTTTTCCAAAGCTAACAATCCTTATCTTGAAACATTTAATGAAAATGAACCCTCCACCTATCTTATGTATTTGGATGCTAATAACCTGTATGGACATAACATGTCCCTATACCTCCCTGGAAGAGATTTCGAGTGGGTTAAAGACTTGGACAGTCTTGACATTATGACTGTGACAGAGAATTCAAACACGGGGTATATTTTGGAGGTGGGTCTTGAATACCCCACTGAATTACATGACTGTCACAGTGACTACCCTCTGGCCCCTGAATCTATGCTAGTCACTAATGCTATGCTTTCTTCTCACTCACAGCAGCTGAGAGATAAACTTTGTCTTACAGGTCGGCCTGTACGAAAACTAGTTCCAAACCTCAATGATAAAGAGAAATATGTACTACATTACAGAAACTTACAATTCTATCTCAGACAGGGAATAAAGTTGACAAAGATCCATAGAGCGATTCAGTTTAGACAGTCTCCATGGTTAAAGACCTATATCGATTTCAACACGGAAAAAAGAAATCAGTCCAAAAATGAAATTGAAAAAGCTTTTTTTAAGTTGATGAACAACACCTGCTTTGGTCGAAGCATGATGAATGTAAGAAAGCATGTGAATGTGGAGCTGGTCAATTCAAAGAAACGTTTAAAGAAACTCTGTGCTAAACCCACATTTGAAGGCTTTAAAATATTTAACCCTGATTTGGCTGCAGTTCATCTTAAGAAAGCCACTATCGTTCTTAACCAGCCTATCTATGCCGGATGTTCAATTCTAGACATGTCTAAAATTGTTATGTATGAATTTCACTATGATTTCATGAGAGCAAAGTATGGTAATAAAGTCCAGCTTTTATTCACGGATACAGATTCACTGTGTTATGAGATAGAAACAGAAAATATCTATTCTGATTTTCAGAAACATGCCAACTTGTTTGACACAAGTAACTATAATCTCTCTCACCCTCTCTTCTCTACTGTAAATGCCAAAGTGTTAGGTAAAATGAAGGATGAGCTTGGGGGATCTGTCATGGAAGAATTTGTAGTCTTAGACCGAAAATGTATTTGGTTTTGTATGAGGGGAAAGAGAAAAAAATAGCTAAAGGTGTTAGTAAAACTGTGATAAAAAAGGTCCTGAAACATACTATGTATAAGAAATGTTTGTTTGAACATTCCCAACTGAGACATAGCATGACTAATATTCAGAGTGTGAATCATCAGCTTTACAGTGTAGCTACTAACAAGATAAGTTTATCTCCCTACGATGACAAACGCTATGTCCTTGAAGATGGAATCCATACTGTAGCCCATGGACACTACCGTACCCATCCTGGAATCATTGATTAGGCTATAAACCACATGTGCATAATATTGTCTATTGTAAATGAGAACCACTTCATACCTTATAATGATTTTCATGTATGCATATATTTAACCTTTTTATGTGGTGCCCTATTAATAAAATAGATTTTGTTTTTCTTGTAATAAACTTAACTTGTTTAATGTTTTTTTGTTTTGTTTTATTTAACTTAATACAATAAATAAATAGCAAGAGAAATGCTTGATTACTACAATGTATTTTATTTCTCTCAACATACATATATTATGATACGTGTCAAGGATAAAGGGAAACTCTTGACTGTATCTTACATATACATATACACAAAACTATTCAGTATCTGTATCATTTTCATTTTCTTCTTCTTGATCATTGACTAAGTCCTCAGCTTCAGAAAAATCTATCTGGGACAGTATATCTTTGACATTGGGTTTCATCCACAATTCAATCTTGGTAGAGATTACATCTGGGTCCGTCTCAGGGTCCATATTCTTCACTTTAGACAGTATGGTTTTGAACAAGGGTGCTTCACTGAAATAAGTCACAAACTGTAGGGCTCGAACCATTCTGTCAATGAAAGTTTTTTCCCAACATTTTTGTAACTTCCTTTCAATCCATCTTTCAGACTTCCCTTGATCTTCATCAGTTTCTTTCTTTGCCTGAATGCTTTCTTTACAAGTTTTCAAGGTCAACTTCCACATCTCTGTCAGACCAGCAGCTTCCCATTCTTTGTAATCCAATTTGGAATCTTTTACATCAGTATTGATGGGTTCTTCATCCAGTTTGGCTCGTTTCCTTAAAGGTTGACCCCCATTTTCGGGGCACCAGGTTCTTACATGACGTTGAAGATCATGGTTGTTCTCAAACAAAATACCGCATTCGTCACAGGAAGGCATGTTAACAACTGTATCAATATCCTCAGTATCTCTGTAATTAAATTCACTGTCAATTTCAGAAGTTTCTGTCACGTCGTTTAAGTTGTTGTGTTTGATGTTCACAGGAGGACTGTTACTATTCAACTGAGGTGACTCTCGAATTGATGGTTCTTTTATAGGTTGTTGAGAAACACTGTCACTAGTAGTTATAACATTAGGTTTAAGTCTCTCATTATCAGAGGTAGAAGGTCGTAAATCAATAGTCAGATTACCATAAGGTTGTTGAACAGCTGCTTATATACAGACATAATACGATCAGTACTGTTGGGATAAATTCTTCTTGCAAACAAGTTCACTTGTTGCCTGTCCACGGGTGAATTGAACAGAGTCACAAAATGTGAATTCAGAGCAATGTCACGTGACTCCTTGCCTCTCGGAAACAAATTTTGTAACAGCAAACAATTAATGACATTCTTGTGATGTGAAGTACGAGTAAACAGTTGAGAAATACGTTTATCATCCTTGCCCTCGGTCATGTGATCATCCAGAATTAAAACATTATTGCTGTGTGCATCAAAGTAGTTGTCGTCCTGCAGGTTGTAAGGGATACCTTTCACAAACTGAATTTGAGGCATGGTCTCACGAATAGTATCATAAAGGGGTTGCCACTCGTTGTAACACCATACAATGTTGTTAGGTGTTGGCTTGATGAGTCCTTTCCGAAGTATATGATACATAAACATTGTCTTCCCACATCCACTAGGGCCCACGAAAATGACATTGGAAGGTATAGTAAAATAAAACGGTTCTTCATCTGGTACCTGCTGAGCTTGCATTCCTGGTGGTGGCGGTGGTGGTGGTGGTGGTGGTGGTGGTGGTGCTGATGGTGGTGATGGTGGTGGTGGTGGTGGTGGTGGTGGTGATGGTGGTGAATGACTGGTCTGTCTATGTCTGAGCATGGCATCCCTCCTCGAAAACATTTTCTGACAATCTGGACACGATGTTGATCCCTTGATGTCCAGGTATAAACTAACTCAAATACAACACTCGCTATTATTTATACCAACTGGAGATTTGCTTCTGGAATCCAGCTGTTAAACTTCTTAGGATAGCCCATCCACTTAACAAACACCTGTTTCTCACCTCTCCTCTTTCTTCTCTTAAGCACTTTCTCCACCTTCCAAATGTTATTGTCCGTTTTGAAGACTTGCTGTAACTCATTTTCGTAGAAGCTACCTTCAATGGGGTCATCTGCATAATCTTTCAGTTGATATATAGGAAAGCCATCTCTGTAGTATTTTCTCTTAATTATAAATATTTTTTCAGACCATTTTTCTTGATAATCTCGTTGAAAAGTATACCTCAAATGAGAAATTCTGACTTGATCCCCAACCTTAAATTTAAATAGTTTCTTTTTGGGTTTTGACTTTGGTTTTAACGGATCAATGTACTGTTCTTTCCATACAACAGCTTCATTTTGCTCGTCTATTTCTGAAGGTGACCGCTGATTTAACGACCTGTGTGGTCTATTATTGTAACCATCCACTAGATCTTGCAGAATATCCAAGTAATGATAAGTCTGTTTAAAAGTAAAATATCTGTACAAAGCAACCTTCAGAGTTCGTATCACTCTCTCGGTATATGAAGCTTTGGTCTCATTCTGAGTGACGTAATAATCTATGCCCTTGTCTTTCAAAAATGATTTCACTTTATTGTTATTAAATTCACGGCCTTTATCTGATCTAATAATCCCTGGTAAAGGTGCAGTGGTAAATATTTTCTTCAGTGCTTTAAAGACAGATTCTGGTTGTTTGTTTTTCATGGGTTCAACCCATAGATATCTTGTAAACACGTTGATAGCTATCAGCAGGAATTTCACACTGTCGTTGGCTGAAGCAAGATTAGACACATCCGCTAAGTCAATATCCCAGCGTGCATTCAGCCCACTGGCCACAAGCCTGTTTCTTTTGAACTTGTAGCGTAACGCTCGCTGAAGTGAATAAGCATCTTGTGAAGCAAGCCACTGTTTGATATGATTTAAACTAATGTCAAATTTACCTTCCTTTTTCACAATATAATACAATTTATTTACCCCCGAATAGGAAGCTGGATGTTTTGGATTGAAATTAATATCAGATAAATATTGTGTCCATCCTTCTGTGGGCATGGTTTTAGATTAAATGAAGTAAAAACGAAATGTTGACAATATTTATATTGGAGACACTCGCGGTCAGTTAAGCGCACAACACAGCGTGACCTAGTTAGACCCATGTACACATTCCAGCAGATCACAATAGACCCTGTTTCGCACACGACTGTTTGTATTACAACTTCAGACACAACTACATACTATCATACATCGTAAGGATATAAAACTAAAACATCATTATTGTTTAAATAGCGCTGTACGGGTTGGATTTCAACTGGTAAGCTGGCTAAAATAGTAAAGTACATACACTGCAACAGTGACCTGGTTTCGGCCCGTAGCGTGTATTTACTACAGCGTGACCCGAATAGACCCAGCCATGCAGTTGGGGTGTTGCGTACTTTATTTATAGAATAATTGGACACTGCACCACACCATGCACTGGAATAACACTTGTACTAATTATTCAAGAAGTCATTGCCAAACAATATTAATACAATACGCAGGTGCAAGCACCTGTCATCCGATTTAAAAGGGTATCGTGTATTTACTATAGAGTGTTCTGACCTAGTCAGTACGGGTGACGCGCACTTTATTCACAGAACAATAGGATATTGCACCACAACGTGCACTGCTGTGACCCCATTTCTAAAACTAGATGGCGGCAGGCGGCAGGGGCGTTGAACCGGCAAAGTATTATCATCAGTAATTTAGTGGTCAGATATAATAGGGTTCGTACGGGCCATGGAAATCCTTGAGAGCAATGAGATTGTCATTCATTGAAGACATTTATTTTATGACAATCAACAACACGGTCCGTTGTTCTACCGGCAAAGTATTATCATCAAATTACATCAAAATATGTGTCACCTATGTCAAACAAAATTTTTACGGCTACTACTGGCAAATATAATCCTTTATTTCATTAAATCATATTGAGCAATCGCCAACTGTGGGTCAGACTAGGCGCGCAATTAACACTATTACAGCGACTACAGGCAGCAGAGAGCGTGCACATGAAATGTGGAATTTCAGACTCCGGTGAATTAAACGTCTCGTTGATTGTGGAGTGACTGGACATGCCAAACATTTAGTAGCTTTTCGGATTACCAGGTTTAAACAACTGGTAGTCCGAGTGAGATATCAGTAGCCAAAACACCCCGGGCTGCTGCTAAGAATATAATAGATGTTTAACGACACCCGTCCATGAAAACTACTTCAGCTATTGGGTGTCAAAGTATGGTAAATGCAAAACGTAAGTGGTGATCAACATCAATATGAAAATACAGCAATTACATTAAAACACAGTGTAAAGAACTAAGCAAAAATACAAATATCACAGATGAGTCAAATTAAAATTTAGAATAAAAGTCAGTATCTCGAAGAAATTGCAATAAAACTTCTAGATGAAATTGAAAGGATTTCATCACATTTGTTTGAATGAAAATATATATTAAAGTTTCCTTAAGATGAGTACACTCCACTAAAATGTGGTGCACAGTCAGAGTACACTGACAGTGCCCACACTGAGGCACACATATATATGTTTTTATCTGTTGGGAGTCCAACTTCAATATGTATCAAACAAAGAGCTATTGTTGATTGATTTCGACGTGTCTACCATTATATTTGAACGGTTTCAAAAGGTCACGATGTGACGATACGACAATGGTATTGATTAAAATCATTATAATAATTATAACAAAGCTCAAAATAAATTGTTTTATAGACACCAATATGAGCTGCAGCAAACGAAAATTGTTTTGTGCAACAGTAAACTGGAAATAAAAGTGCTATCATCTTTAGGTAATTTGTTTATGGGCATTTCAATATTATGTTTGCATTTGTAATTAAATCATCAGTATCTCTATTGATTAATGTTCATTTTATACACAGTTTATCATGAAATATTCATTACGCTAGTGAAAGGGTGGTGTATACAGTTTCATAATTGTAAGTTTATGAGACAAATGATTTGTACCACGCCCCTATATGACGTTGCCTCATTCGATAAGGACGTTTGACGTTGCCTGATTTGATAAAGAAGTTTGGCTCAGACTGCTTATAAACGGGGTATAAGCATCTAATACAATCGCAAATACTCGTATTTGATTCTAGCTAGAAAATTGAAGTAGCTTAATTTTGTTACTTTAGAAGAAATATACAGAATGCTCGTTTACAGTTGTACTCTTGCAGCTATTGACAGTGAGTTAGATGGCCGGTTGGTTATATTCCGTCCCATCCTCCTACACAAATGTTTCGGGCTTTTTTTCTTTCTTTTTTTTGTTAAATTATTTCAGTTTAGTTTGACATAGAAGGAAATACAAGTGTTTTGGACGCTATTTATTTGTGAGCTGATGTTTCTCTAAATTGCATACAAAAAGAATGTTTTTTTGTTTTTTTGTTATTTGCCAAAGACTTTTACTTTTTTCTTGCCACAAATCAAACTAAAATAATTTTTAAAATAATAACGTTCACGATGACTGGAAATGTCTCTAAATAGAACAAATCATCTGTTAAAGAGGAGGCGGCATGTAGCTCAATCGGTGGAAGACTCGCACGAGCTGCTTGGATCAAAGGATCGAATCCTCTTGGTGGAAATATATACATGTATTTAAACAACGTGCTTGAGATGGTGCCTGCATAACGTTTCGTACACAGCCGATGATAACCCGCCGTCATCCCATCCCATTCTCCGCCTTATCGTTATTCAATTGTTCAAGGGCCAATCGTTGCCATTCTACAGATAAGGAACACTGTTTCTTTGTTAATGTTATACAATCAAAGTATTACTTATTTGACCTTTTTGTCTGAGTTTAAGAATAGGCGTGAACAAATGCTGACCAATCACGTGTCTCTCTGCACTTGAGAGGTGGGGTTTCAAAAGTGTGCAGTGCTTGGATAAATACCGCATACTTTTGCAAATAGACTGACACTAAAGCGTGGTGTAATGTTAAAAAGCATTTCAGAAAGTTGAAAATTTTAGCATTGGTAATACATACATTCTGGTACCTAAATTTTGTATAATGCAGTATTTTATGTTCAGATAAATGTTTATCTATCATTTACTTTTAAACATTCAATACACATTTTGGAATACATACAACTACACATTTTTATGGCTATTTTATAAAGGAATCCAAATGACTCAATATATTATTTTTGATTTTTTCTTTAAAATTTGTATTTCATAGAATCCCTATACCGGCTCCAAGCCAGAGTGAGTTTGACAACTCAGTGAGCAGGTGTAAGGCCAGGACACAGAAGAGAAATGTAAATGCCTTTACTTTGGAGTTTTTGCTTCTCGGGGGGAAGCCATGGCCTGAGTAAAACAAATGTCACGTGTCTCTCTGAAGGTGGTAGAACGCTCGCTCGATTAGCGGTCGGTCTAGGATCGATCCCTGTTGGTGGACCCATTGGACTATTTCTTGTTGCAGCCAGTGTACTACGACTGGTATATCAAAAGCCGTGGTATGTGTTTTCCTGTATGTGGGAAAGTGCATATAAAAGATCCCTTGTTGCATTAGGACAAAATGTAGCGGGTTTCCTCCTATGATTAATTAATCAACGTGCGCTAGTGGTGTCGTTAACAAAAATCGTTCTCTCAAGCTATTTAGCGATTTCAAGGAGCTTGGCCTACTTTTGGCGCAAATTAGTGGCTAAAGTAACGTTCTTAGTCTTTCTAAGAAATAAATATGGTGTGGACAGAGCTCTCGGTAATGGTCCAAGGGGTTGAGATAAATTCCAGTTTGCTTTTATGGTCCAAGGGGTTGAGATAAATTCCAGTTTGCTTTTATGGTGATTACTCTACCTCTTGCTTTTACTTTATATATATATATATATATATATATATATATATATATATATATATATATATATATATATATATATATATATATATATATATATATATATATATATATATATACATACATACATACATACATACATGTATATGTATATGTATATTTATATATATGTATAAACACACACACTGAACAGCATTGAAAACGCACCACCAGTAGATGATAATGACCAAAAAAAAAAATGATGCTCAATCATTGATTAGTTTTAATTCATCTACGTATGAAAGACACGTGGGGTCACAGTGAACAGCCAACAGCGCATATGTTCACCATCTGCATCAACACACGCCATGCAATGTCTTCTCATCGACCCGATAAGTCTGCGAATAGCGTTCTTTTCCAGTTCTCTGAAGTTATTCATTGTATTTTTCGTGCTGGGGTGTCGTTAAACATTCATTCATTCATTCATTTGTGGACGACGTGAGATGCGTTGACCAAGGCACTCTCAAAGATTCTCTATTGGCGATAAATCATGGAACAGTGCTGGCCATTCAAACAAAGGGACATTATTGTTCACTAGATACTATGTTGTAACACGTGCTGTGTGCGCCTGGGCGTTGTCTTGCTGAAATGTGTGCATATCCCGATGCTGATGATGGCGTGATTTTGTAAGACGTTATCACGGTAGTAAATGGCATTCATTCTGGTACGGCAAACATGAACTGCTGTTCGGTGATGATAACTGATCCCGCCCGACACCATGACACTCCCTCCACCCCATCGATCCGTCTGGACAAGGCAGTCATTGAGGTAACGTTCACCACGCCTACGTCGTATCCGCAACCGACCATCAGTATTTCTTAAATGGAAACGGGATTCGTCAAAGAATAGCACACCATGCCAAGTTGTAATCTCCAATGACGATACCTTCCTGCCAATCGTCGGCGCTCATTTAGATGTCGATCAGTCAGGATAGGTCCAACATATGGTCGTTGTGCAAGCATCCCAGCAGAAGACGGCGACGCACAGTGTCTGAGCTGATAACCACTCGTCGATCTTGAACAGTTGGTGCAGTCCTGGAAGCTGGAAGGAGGCGAACAATATGGCGATCTTGTCATGGTGCTGTAACACGTCGCTGGCCGGGACGTGGACGTCACTGGTGATTCCTATCTGCTGGCATATTCTGTGGAGTCTAGTGATTGTTGAATGGTGACATCCAAACCGCTGTGCGATGAATCTACTCGAAATGCCGACTTGAAGCATGCCTAAGGCAGGTTCATGTTCCTCAGCTGTCAACCTTGCCATCACTTGTTTAATGTTCCCTAAAATATTACTTCATAAATGAAAGTGGCTGTTCAGAGGCCATGTTTTATAGCCCCAATCAGCATGCTATGCATGCAATATGTTGTGTTTTGTTTTGTGTTTGTGTTTGTGTTTGTATACCGGGTACGTTATTCGTCGTCATGTATGGTCTATAAGGTAGTACGGTACTTATTCATTGATATTTTTAATGCTAATATACGCCCCATTCACATTTGTTATCATAAACTGTTGGTCCATTTTCAGTGCTGCTCAGTGTGTGTATGTGTGTGTGTGTGTGTGTGTGTGTATATATATATATATATATATATATATGTGTGTGTGTGTGTGTGTGTGTGTGTGTGTGTGTGTGTGTGTGTGTGTGTATATGTATGTATGTTTCTAGTATCTCACACTTAAAGGCTTTTATGAGTTTAAAGGTGGTTATACCTTTGTAGTAGAAATGCTAATAATGTCCTACTTTCCTGTTTCTGTGTTTGATCAGTAAGTATGATGGAATTTTGATTTGTTACATTTTAACTGACCTAGGAATGTATTGTTTGGTTAATATGTTAATAATTATAGGATATTACACGAGCTTCCATTTCGTATCACGTTTATGTCTAGAGTGAAATAATGTTCAGTTGTCACGAGCTTTAGCCTATAAGGTTGTGCGCCACCTGTTGACGTCATCGTGTGACGTCAAAAGTGTTACGTCCCACTTGGCGTTCTAGTGGGACGTATGACTTTGATATGTACCAAGATATTTTTAACCATATGGGTGATAATACTGTTTGATAACTCCAACTTTCATGCTTTGCCTCCATGAGTCTGAGTATCTTTATTGTGACCACAGTTGTATAGTTCACACAGTACGGTTGTTGCTAGTCATCTGCACTGAGAAGTGGCTCATGTGTCAGGCTTCATGCTTATCAGCAGTCATCTCTGGGAAGTTCGTCTTCAGAGTAAATTTGGTGCTAGGTACCGGGCGTAGTTGATCTTATCATAAGCAAAACACTATTAGATAATAGTTGTTTTTATGGCATTAAAGTGCACATTCCAGTTTCCTGCAGAAAAGACACACAGAAGGCCAAATGCATGTATTACATCCTCTAGCATGTGTATGTAGGACATCCAGTATGTCGATAGCTCTCCATTGTTGTGAATTGGGTGTTCTATGAAATATATTCAAGTATTCAAGTATGCGTCCATGCAAAGAATGATGATCATATTACTGCTGCCTTAAACATTTTTCTTCACCCACAGTGTAAATCCCCCTTACAATGTTAATTTCGTAATGCTTTTTTTATGGGTTTTTTTTTTTTTTTTTTTTTTTTTTTTTTAGACATAATTATGTACCCTGGCAGCATGATTGCAGTTATTACAGTTACGGACCCCAGTGATGGACACCTTAGAATAATGTTTAAAATGTGTTAAATTATTCCAGTAGCGTGTACAAAAAGTGTTAGGTCGATAACTACCATAACTTTACAACAAGTAGTTTCTCCCTGATTAGTTCCGACTGCTTGAAGAGTCCAAACACTGTGGTTAACCTTTTGTAACTGGTGTATTGAGAAGGACAGATACCCAACATATTCTGAGCTTGGCATTTGGTTCATGTTAAATCTGGACCACCTAGGGATACGCCGACCCACTGGACATGTTTGCCCTGCAAGGATCCACATCAGGTTATTCTTACAGACAACTTTAGCAGCTCCCTGGAACCTCTGGAATATGGCACATAGATGGCCAACACTTGGTGCTCAATGCTGATATATATTGTATTAATGACATACACGTTTATGCCAGGTTTTATGAAACAGATCGTCCTAGAGCTGAAGTTCGACACATTGACAAACGAAGGTCCACCAGACCCCAAAGTTTAGTGCCGTCAAATTATGTTATATCATGTTCTATGTCGTCTGTTGCCAGATCTATAATTCACGCCAGAGCAGATGCCTTTTGTTTCTTATTCAACTGGTACCATACTCACCAGCCTCCTTCCCAGCCTCAGTCCCAGCCCAGCCCCAGCCTCAGTCCCAGCCTCAGTCCCATCCAACGTCCCAGCCTCCGTCCCAGCCTCAGTGCCAGCATCAGTCCCAGCCTCAGTGCCAGCCAACGTCCCAGCCTCAGTCCCAGCCTCAGTGCCAGCCTCAGTCCCAGCCCAGCCCCAGCCTCAGTCCCAGCCTCAGTCCCATCCAACGTCCCAGCCTCCGTCCCAGCCTCCGTCCCAGCCTCAGTCCCAGCCCAGCCCCAGCCTCAGTCCCAGCCTCAGTCCCATCCAACGTCCCAGCCTCCGTCCCAGCCTCCGTCCCAGCCTCAGTGCCAGCCTCAGTCCCAGCCTCAGTGCCAGCCAACGTCCCAGCCTCAGTCCCAGCCTCAGTGCCAGCCTCAGTGCCAGCCTCAATCCCAGCCCAGCCCCAGCCTCAGTCCCAGCCTCAGTCCCATCCAACGTCCCAGCCTCCGTCCCAGCCTCCGTCCCAGCCAACGTCCCAGCCTCCGTCCCAGCCTCCGTCCCAGCCTCAGTGCCAGCCTCAGTCCCAGCCTCAGTGCCAGCCTCCGTCCCAGCCTCCGTCCCAGCCTCAGTGCCAGCCTCCGTCCCAGCCTCCTTCCCAGCCTCAGTCCCAGCCTCAGTCCCAGCCTCAGTGCCAGCCTCAGTGCCAGCCTCAGTGCCAGCCTCAGTCCCAGCCTCAGTCCCAGCCTCCGTCCCAGCCTCAGTGCCAGCCTCAGTGCCAGCCTCAGTGCCAGCCTCCGTCCCAGCCTCAGTGCCAGCCTCAGTCCCAGCCTCAGTCCCAGCCTCCGTCCCAGCGTCAGTGCCAGCCTCAGTCCCAGCCTCCGTCCCAGCCTCCGTCCCAGCCTCCGTCCCAGCCTCAGTCCCAGCATCCGTCCCAGCCTCAGTCCCAGCCTCAGTGCCAGCCTCAGTGCCAGTCTCAGTGCCAGCCTCAGTGCCAGCCTCAGTGCCAGCCTCCGTCCCAGCCTCCGTCCCAGCCTCAGTCCCAGCCTCAGTCCCAGCCTCCGTCCCAGCCTCAGTGCCAGCCTCAGTCCCAGCCTCCGTCCCAGCCTCCGTCCCAGCCTCAGTGCCAGCTTCAGTCCCAGCCTCAGTCCCAGCCTCAGTCCCAGCCTCAGCCTCAGTCCCAGCCTCCGTCCCAGCCTCAGTGCCAGCCTCAGTGCCAGCCTCAGTCCCAGCCTCCGTCCCAGCCTCAGTGCCAGCCCAGCCCAGCCCCATCCCCAGTCCACGTGTGTTTTGGTCACACAACCTACCAAAGCTACCAAAGCTTGTGCAGTATCTGGATGATCTCAGTTCTGGATGGAATCGAAATGATTCCATCACATTTCTTTGTTCAAATATATCTTTTCGAGTTTCTTTGAGATGAGGACACTCCACCAAAATGTGGTGCACCGTCAGAGTACACTGACAGTGCTCACACTGAGGTAGAGGATCTTTCTTCAAAATAAATGAATGGGTCAAGTAAGTATGACCGATGCGAGCACGAGACACGGATGACTGCCACTCTCCCAAGACTGGCTTGATAGCATGAAGCTTGTTCGCAAGTCGAAAATATAAATTTGTTAATATTATTTTTAAAATCAACATACGGCACATCAACCCTGGCATGAGGCAAATCCAAAGCAGACTTGGCAGCAGAATCTGCCTTTTCATTACCCCTGATACCAACATGGCTGGGCATCCAACAAAATACAACATCTTTATTGGCAATAGATAAAAAGACACACTTTCGTATCACCATCCCAATTAATGGATGGTCCAGCTTCATATTGCGCAAAGCTTGGAGACACTCAAGTGAGTCAGTAAAAATAATATATTTGGATGCAAACAAATCTTTGATTTCTTCTAAGGCTTTAATGACTGCCCAAACGTCAGCACTAAAAATTGACGCTGAGTCAGACAATCTCATGGAAAGTAGTATTGTGTCAGATGGAAAAAAACGGTAGCACAAGCCACAGAATTCCCATCCCATGATTCATCTGTATACACAGGAATGTAATCACGGTACCTGTCTTGAATTTTCAGGAACCTTGGCCAGGCCAGTTCAAAGACGTAGACTCTTTATCCGAAGAAACCTCGTTGTGGACTCGTTTAAGGGCCCCATCAAAAGGTAATGACATATGTTTAGCCATATTTAAAGCTCAACTGATTCATCAACCATGCCCCCCCCCCCCCCCCCCCCACACACACACACCACGGAGTCCAACGAGGAGACATGAAGCTGCGGATAACCTCCAGACAATTATGCCAGGGATACATGGTTGATATACTCAGCCAAGAATATTATTATCACCCAATTGACCCTAGCCACCGCCCCAAGAGCAACAAATACAAATGTTATAAAAACAATGTGTGTTCTTGACAAAAGAAACGAAACAAAAGCTGTTTGCTCTAGAGATTGGCATGACCAGCCGATTAATCAGGTCGGGCCTCCCTGACCAACCGTTTGGCTGAATTCCAGACCAAAGTGATGTACTGCCAGACAACATACCCGCAGATATATTTCCAACTCAACTCAAGGTGACCCAAATGGGGAGCTGTGCTGTATTGACCATTCTCAGAGAATGTTACACCCCTGCACCACGGTGAGGTTACAGCACGCGCAGGGGCATGCCCTGTTTAAATGATTGGACATAAGTTGGGATCCCATCTGTTTGCATCTTGGTGTCAAGATGTCCAATTAGGAGCCCGAAAAGAAATTGATTTATTTGGTATGAAGTAAGTAGCACTGTTATTCATATAACAGGTCTTCTTAAATGTATATAAGGTGTGCATATAATGATTTAATTTGTTATTTAATTATTAAAAAAAATATTTAATGTATGTATGTATGTATGTTTGTATGTATGTATGTATGTATATATGTATGCATGCATGCATGCCTGTATGCATGCCTGTATGTATGCATGTATGTATGTATGCATGAATGTATGTATGCATGTATGTATACATGTATGAATGCATGTATGTATGTATGTATGTATGTATGTATGTATGTATGCATGCTTGCATGCATGTATCTGTGTATGCATGTCTATGTAAACATAGCGCACCTTGTCAATTGCCAAATTAACAAATTGGTAATGTTTATACTAAGTGACTGCAACATAAGTGCGCGCACATGCAAATAAGTACGGTTTTTTTTTTTTCAATATTCTAATTGGGAAACAAACAAGATTTTTTTTTTTTTAATCTTTAAAATGTCTTAATTTGTGAAATGGTCCGTTTTCGGGTAAGGAGTAGTGCTAACAATTTTAACAAGATTTTTAAAATAATTATGTCCCTACAAATCCACGTAATATACTGTAAGGCATACAAATATATTTCCGATTTCCTGACGAACCTTATTTAATACCGAGACTGGGAGGCAGAACAAAATTAAACCCGCCTCCCCCAAAAGCACCAAAAAACCCATCCACAAAAACACAACAAAAAACAACAACAAAACAAACACACACAAAAAAAAAAAAAAAAAAAAAAAAAAAAAAACCAACAAAAAAAAACAAAAAAAAAAAACAAAACAACAAGAACCTCAAAACAAAACAAACAACAACAACAACAACAACAACAACACAAAAACAACAACATAAAAACAAACAAACAAACAAACAAGAGACAGGCGAGCTCTTAAAACAACAAATATTGATATCAAAAAGAAACAAATCATACCTACACTATTTTGTTTTTCAGGATTGAAACTGGAAACATAATTTTTAGGCCAGGTTCAATGATCATTTGAAACAGCTCCCTGGAATCTATTTATCTGGATATGACCCTCGTACATGTGAGCAATAACAGATATCTCACAGCCAAATTCTAACCAACAAGGTTTGGGATATACATGTTATCTGGATATGACCCTCGTACATTGCAGAAATAACAGATATCTCACAGCCAAATTCTAACCAACAAGGTTTGGTATATACATGTTATCTGGACATGACCCTCGTACATTGCAACAATACCAGATATCTCACAGCCAAATTCTAACCAACAAGGTTTGGTATATACATGCATATTGTTACATTTTTAAAAGGGGAGATAAACACCTGTATCTCAAATGGTCGCGTGGGGACTCTTTGGGACTTATCATACCAAGCTATCTACATTAATGGAGCTACTGGGATTTGTTCATTCCTGACTGGTATGTTATCCAAATATGTCTGAAGTATACATGGCCCCTCGCTGCTAAATGGGGCGACACCAGGTTTCCTCTACCACATTATAGTGTGTTAGAATAACCGTAAGCTTGTCATCGAAAAGTCATGGCGCTCGCCCGATGCGCGGTCGGTGTGGGATCGATCCCCGTCGGTGAGCCCACTGGGTTATTTATCTTTCCAGCCAGTGCACCACGACTGGTATATAAAGGCCGTGGTATGTACTACCCTGTCTGTGGGATGGTGCCTATAAAAGATCCCTTGCTGCTAATCGGAAAGAGTAGCCCATAAAGTGGCGACAGAGGGTTTCCTCTCTCAATATCTGTGTGGTCTGACGCCATATAACCGTAAATAAAATGTGTTGAGTGCGTCGTTAAATAAAACATGTCTTTCTTTGTAATATGAAGTCGTAATAACTTACGTATGCTCTCCAGTACTTGTATCACACTTCTTGCCTGCAATGATAGATAGAACATGACAATACCAAAATGATATACTTATAATACACAGCACTACACTAAAATAATTGCACAGGACTACAACCCAGTTATACACCATACATTTTAGTATACATACACTTCCATGGGAATAGTGTGTGATGAATAGGGATCAATAGAGATTATTATACGAGCTTGTGTGTCCTACTGATTTTGTGAAATGAATGTCAGGATTAGTGTATTAATTTCTTTATTATTATTATTATTGTTATTATTATTGTTTTTATTTTTTATTTTTTTTATTATTATTTTTTTTAATTATTATTTTATTATTATTATTATTATTATTATTTTATTATTATTATTATTTTTTTTTTTTATAATTCCAATCTCTAAAAATCCATTTATTATAAACCCTTGGATTGGTCAAATTCGTATCACGTGATGATAAAAACTGGCATTCATAGCACCATGAATCTCAGTTTAGCACTATTTTTGGCTATATAGCCGGAACTACTTTATGAATTATGTCAACAAAGGAATCCCCGAGGAATTTCCTTGAGATTCTATTTTTAGACATCAAACAGTAATCGTCTGCTGTCAAACTTCTAAAAATCTAAAACTCTTCACATATAAATGATACCATACAAAATAGGTCGCTTCAGACATTTTTATTAAAGGTTAAACGTTATTGAAATTACTTACGTTATATGTTTATAGTGAATTCAAAATACCACATCTAAAAATCTATTTTGCCGATCCAAAAAAAGTGTATAATTACAATGGAATTTGGTATTTTACAAAAGCGATTTCAAAAAAAAAATTCAGTGAGTTCATGCCAACCATTAGCAGTAACGCGCATTCAACGGCATTGTAGTATGACGTACACAACACATAGTTTCTAAGTTTGCGCGCCACTGCGATCCAATCTTTAAACGACTCGGGTTTTGAAACTAGGCATATCATGTACATGTCGGGACACAGGAACGAAGCTTCAATTCGAAGCTACAACAGAGAATGTTCCACTTTCCAAAAACTAAACATGAGCATGGCACTGTCGAATCTCACGAATACTTCTGTCGCACCACTTGAAGTCACACATGCCAAAACCATCCTGTGTTGCCACTTCCACAATTACAAGGCCAGTAAACACAGAAACTCGCGACACACCTGTTTCATCCATTTCCGGAAACATTGAAACCACTTTCTCCATGTCAAATCTATTAACACATGGAATTTTCACGCACTCAAAATTTTATAACTGTAATTTCAACGTCGTAATTGGTAAATCTGGACAGTAATCCAAAAATGGCGCCGATCCACAGTTCGTAGTTAAATATTCATACACCAACCGCTTCACATATAAATTATACCATACAAAATAGGTCGCTTCAGACATTTTTATTACAGGTTAAAAGTTATTAAAATTACTTACGTTATATGTTTCTAGTGAATTCAAAATGTTTCTAGTTGGTATTGACATTTAATGCAAAAAATTAATATGAATTGTATTAATGATTGTAACATTGTCATTCTCTCATTCGGCTATTGACGGGAAAAGCCGAACCACCATAGGGATTCCGCTAATGTTGAGTATGAATTTCGTGTTAATAAAATAGTAAATAGTTGGAAAATAGAGTTCACTTTTTATTTTAAAGAGCTTTACATTAATGACATGGTTATGTGTTATGTGTTTAGTATGAATGGCTTCGCGCTAACGCGCTACGCCATTCATACAGTGTGTAAAGCGGTTTTGCGTTTCATACTAGCATGAAACTCAAAACATTTCACATTCAATTCTTAAATGAATAACAAGACCCAACTCAAAATGTTTCAACCACAACTAGAAGGAGACGACGAAATGACGTCATATTTCAAATGCAGTCTGAGCTAGTACTGGAGAAGCAACGCCATGTTTTGACGTCACTTCCCAAAATTACGTCATTACACTTGATATTACATGTGTGCTTCGTGTGATTATTATTAACTCGGTTATGTTGAACCATATGGATAATAATTCCATTTACGTTTTCAAAACATTAAAGTTTGGCTAAAGTGCATTCTAAAGTTCTCTAAATGCCTTTAACTCTTCAATTGTTTATAGGATGATTTTCATATTTGGCATAGTTATTCACCAAGTGATATTCGTTCGTTCAACCCCATACCCTAAACCCAATAGATGTCACACCGGAGCAACGTCAAGTCCATTTATAAAAGATGGGGGAGGGAATATCAGAGAGATCTGACCTGAAAACGTATAACTTTGACTTGAAAAATATCAATTCCGTATTCGAGAGTGAGCTATTGTCATCCCCACCAACATCCCCGCCTCACGCAGACATGGTAAGTGCGCACTTAGACACAAACCTAGACAGAAACGCTGTTAATGTAATAGGCGCATTACAAATAAAATGATAACATATAAAGAAAGGAAGAATGAAACAAAGCTGAAGGGGAATGACTGGTGTGTGGCACGGATAGCCACAAGATACACACACCTGTTGCGGTTGGAGATATAACGACTGGTACGTGGAGGTGGACAGCGAAATACGTTGAAAGATAGGACTTGCCAGGGCCCTTATTTTTGAAGCCATCTTAGCCACGATTTGTCGTAAATCCGTTGTAAGTGACTGTGGCAAATGTTGTAGCGTATTTTCAAAATTGTCGTTAACTCAAAAATATCGTAAATATATTGTAGATCCTACAACAGGTTCCTACCTGTCGTAGACTACTAAAACCAATATGGCGCCTTACTTCTTATTTCATGCTAATGGCGAAGATACAGCTCCCCAGTTTTGTAAACTCGAAGTATTTTGCCGTCACAACTTTAAAACAGTGTATTGTAATCGTGACCTTTGATTGTTACGCTACCTATTTCAGAAAATTTACCAATGGATATAATGGGGCCTGATCGGGGTTGTTGAAGAAGGCACAGGTGTGAAATGTGATATGCACCTAAATAATGCATCGGAAAGCACAAATAAAAGGTATTACTGAAGTTAACCCAATTGACAAATTTTCACTATTTACAGTAATAAAAAATAGACATGAAACTTTTTCAGAATTAATATTTGAAATGTCTTACTGGTACATGAAAAATGTAAAGATTTGTTTGTTAAAATATTATTTTATTAAATAAATTTTATACTACATTATTAAGATAGTGAAATATGTTGTGTGACAACCTGGGAGCCATTCAAATATTACGTAACGCTTGAACGGGGGTGGGTGTATATACAAACGTTATGTAGCGTTCCATGAGATGAGTGTACTGAGCAACGTTACGTAACGCACTTTTTTTTATTACTAAAATATTTTGTTTGTTTTTTAATGTGTTTTTTCACCTTCTCATAACCATTGTCACGGAAATAATGTTTAACATAGGTAGTTATAGCTATAGTTCTTCCCACAGGGAACGCCTTTTTTTACTACAAATTATTTATTTCTAATCGATTGTTTTCTAAGCTACACACAAAAATAGTTTAAAAAGAAAGAAAAAAATTCCAAAACACTTTTACTTTTCTTGTTAGGTAAAACCAAATTGAAATTATAAAAAAAAAAAAATTAGTAGGAGGATGGGACAAATTATAGACGTAAAAACTAGAGCTGGGCTGTACACCGTATATACCCTTCTGTATCGGTATTATGTCAATACCCATTTACCGTACCGAGCAAATTTCAAAATACAGATATTTCGGTATTGAAAAACATTTCCCGGAAAACACTAATAATATATCTGACGAACGCAAAATGGGTTGGTATAAATCAGACGAGAGTCTTGTGTATGGAATTAAATTTTAGTTACATGAAATTAGCGGGTAAGCCTTAACACAGGCATACATTTAAAGCTGAGTATACCAAAAATAGCGCTCGATATGCGTATTGGGTCAATGCCGAATACCGTACCGAGGTAAATTACCTCCAAAATACAAATATCGATAACGAACCTTAAATTTCAAGCCAGCTCTAGTAAAAAAACAATGATGATTATAAATCGAGCTGAAATACAGGCATATCTGCGCCATATCACACACCCGATATAAAATTCTGGCTACGCCAATGGCGCAGATATACATGTCTTGTATATGCAGGTAACCCATATTGGGGGGGTGGGGGGTGGGGGGGGGGGTGACCCACACTATGTATGTATCATTGTATAAAATTTAATACTTTGAAAAAAGGTTTGACCCCGTGTCACAACACACAAACACACCCCTTACGCCACTGGTTAGCGCTTTCCCAAATCGCAACACAAACCAAATCTAATAAAATCAGTTCATTCGTAAGTACATAAACAACACCTTAAAATTATATTAAACCCATACCATATCTTGTTTGGAAAAGGGGGAGGTCTCCATGCTTTAAATAATTTAAAACATTGTTGGGTGTTCGGTTTAGCGTTACATGGGGAGGTGTCTAATTTTGACACACATATTTGAACGGCCCCTTAGGTTGTATCCATTTTCCTTATGGATTTGTGATTTTTTGTTATTAAAGTATAAAATTAAAGTTTGGTTTGTTTAACGACACAACTAGAGCACATTGATTTATTAATCATCGACTATTGGATGTCAAACATTTAGAATTTTCGACATAATAATTATAGTCTTAATGTGTAACATATCTCAATCTGTCTTTTCTGTACATTCCGCGTTTTAGATAACGCCACCGAAAGTCGGTGTACTTCTGGTATCGAGCTGACTCAATAAACATAATACATGGTGTCAGAAGTAAAAATCTGAAAAATCATCCGTAATCCGAGCCATCTGAAACAAAATACAAATATGGCAAGTAATTTGAACATTTCTATACCTGAATCGTTTAATTTTTCAAAACCTGAAGACTGGCCTAAATGGATACGACGGTTTGAAAGGTTTCGCCTCGCATCTGGCCTCGCCGAAGAAGAGCCCGAGAGGCAAGTCAACACACTTGTATATTCGATGGGAGATGAAGCAGACGATATTATGATTGGATTTGGACTAACTAATGATGAAAAGAAAGACTACACAACAGTTAAAGGTAGATTTGATACGCACTTTGTCGCTCGACGAAACCCGATTTTTAAACGTGCGAAATTTAACAAACGTTCGCAGCAGCACGGTGAAAATGTCGATTCGTTCATTACTGCATTGTACGTTTTGGTAGAACATTGTGACTATGGTCAATTACGAGACCAAATGATCAGAGATCGTATCGTAGTAGGTGTAAAAGACGATGCTCTATCGCTCAAAATGCAACTCGATGACACTCTTACTCTGAAAATAGTTTATTGACGTTTGTGTGTTAAACATGGTGCTTTTGGTAATTTGCCTTAATTACTTGTGATTGTAATACATTCACTTCAGTTGTTAGAAAGGGAGATGTAAATAACTCAATCTGTCTTTCCTGTACAATCCGCGTTTTAGATAACGCCACCGAAAGTCGGTGTACTTCCAGTATCGAGCTCACTCAATAAACATAATACAAATGAGAAAACCCGATACATTTTTCCATTAGTAGCAAAGGATATTTTATATGCACAACCCATAGACAGGATATCACATACCACGGTCAGTCGTGGTGCACTGGCTGGGACGAGAAATAGTCCCATGGACCCACCGACGGGGATCGATCCCAGGCCGGCCGAGCATAAAGCGAGGGCTTTGTCACTCGTCTAAAATATTCATAATCAAATAATTTTAAAAGTTGATTTATGTGTATATATAGTACTTTATATTCTGGGACTAATGTAGCCTAATCACTGTTAACCAGCCAAAAGAAGAGGAAATAATGGTTCGGACGCTTGCATAGCATCCATTCTGGAAAGTCGCCTGTACTGAGATGACGTTTAGAGGGAATTTCCTTGATGACGTCACCGATAAATACCCCATCTTTTCTATCTCCATTTAATGAGAGTTCCCATTTTTTACAACACATATCGTAAATCATGACACACTAAGAGAACTTTACGATACCTTCGAAAATCTGTAGTATCTTAAATCTACGGCATTCGTGTTATGCTCTTAACTAGCTATGATATGTCCTAGCTAAGATGGCTTCGAAAATATGGGTCCAGATCGGGAAGAAATGACATGGAATTCAGAAGGAGTAAAAGGGGAAAGAGAAGTGAGAAAAAACAAACAAAACAAAACAAACAAAAACAACAACAACAAAAACGAACGAATTAAACACGAAATGCATAGATAAATAAAATAATAAATAAATAATAATAATAATAATAATAATAATAATAATAATAATATAAGTAATTTGCATAAGGTATGTTACACTTGAACCGTAACAATTGATTAACATATGTTCAGTGGGAATACTTTATAAGTGATTAGTATACAAGTTTGCAACTTTGTGTTGTAGATATAGGGACCTACAAAAACATTAGCCTTTGGTAGATGTCGCTTGATGGACGTTTTTATGTCCTTCGAGCGGTGCCAGTAACGGACTCAGAAGTGGCGGTCATCCCATATACGAGACGCTAGATTCAGGGTATCAACCACTATTTTGACAAACACCAACTGGGCTCTACATGTTGCAGAGATAAATGTGTAATATTCCTATAAATATAATACAGATTTTGTTTCTTTGTTTGATCTGTACATTAATATTGTTATTATTATTATTAATTGTTTTTGTTATTGATGTTGTATGTTTGTTTGTTTTTATCTGTTTACTGACAGCAGTTTGTTAGGTAGTATGCAATACATTGAATTGAATTAGTCTTGGTCACTCATAACGGTTTTGTTGTTCAGATTGCTCAATGAATATTGACAAAGGCTGAATCGGGAAATAAATGGCGATCAATATTAAATAATGAAGTACTAACAGTATATAATGTTTTTGTATATGGATAAATGGTTGTGTTCTTCTAAATTGCATGTCATAGAGCATTGAAACAGCTGGATAGAAAACTCGATATCTAACACAAAACTAATATTTAACAGGCGATCGGCACTTAATGATGAGTTCGTATATTAAGTATATCGTAAATACTGGTGGCTGGAAAAAAAGTCACAGAAAAAAAGTCACAATTTAGTATAGGGAAAAAAAATTACAGGAAAAAAGGTCACAATTTTTACATAACAAAATGTATGGGTTTGTAGAGTATTGAATGTGGCATCATACTCATAGTAGCACTTATTAATTAGCGTCAATTAGGCAGGATTAAAGAAAGAGTCTTCATATTGTGCAGGGGTGATGCTTGGGTCTAGCTTACTGATTAGGATAGATTTAAACTAAGGGCTTCCTATTGTAAATGATTTATAAAATGCCCAAGGTTAAATGTGTTTCACTATATATATAGATATATTCTCCAGCTTGCTAGTATCAGAAGTATATTTAATATGGAAGTTATTCATAGCAATACCGGTGGTCACAAATCTGTCATGAAGGCTTCATGTATACCAAACATGCAACTCGCAAAACAAAGTTGTGGTGCAAATGTGTCAAGAGATCTAGTGGTAATTGTCGAGGTTCTATGATAACAGACTTACAGAGAGAGCACCCAGAAACAGTTAAACCCCACAACCATGCTGCAGATCAGACCCACGTCCGTCTCGCCAAAATACGCAACTCGATGAAAGATCAAGCTGCCAGGACCCGGGTTCTGTGGTATGATGGATGCTCTTGCCTTTTTGCCATTAGATGAAGTTGAGGAGGGTATGGAACACCTAAAAGCTGTCATGCCGCACGATCCACCTGAAGTCGAGGACTTACTTACGTACTTTGATCGTACATACGTCAATGGTTCTTTTCGACAGATTCAGCAGCCAACAGACAGGCCCGGTGCTCAGCTCAGGTTGCGCCGTGTTCCACCAATGTTTGCTCCTATCCTGTGGAACGTTCATGATGCCACCATGAACAATAATCCGCGTACAAACAACTTGTGCGAAGGCTGGAACAACATGTTCTTCAACCTTGTAGGCTACTACCATCCATCAATCTGGCGAGTTTCACGAGCAGGACGGTAAAATGTTTTACAGGCGACGAAATGACTAAGTGCATCGACTTATTCAGAAGAAGCCAGATATTGAGAGTGAAGACAAGACTGGATCATGTGGTAATATTCTAACTTGTTGATGTAGGTCCAACATGTAGGCTTGTCTTAAAGGTGTAATATTCTAACTTGTTGATGTAGGTCCATCATGTAGGCCAGTCTTAGAGGTGTAATAGTCCAACTTGTTAATGTAGGTCCATCGTGTAGGCTTGTCTTAAAGGTGTAATAGGTCGACTTGTTCATGTAGGCTTGTCTCCAACTTGTTAATGTAGGTCCATCATGTAGGCTTGTCTTAAAGGTGTAATATTCTTAACTTGTTGATGTAGGTCCATCATGTAGGCCAGTCTTAGAGGTGTAATAGTCCAACTTGTTGATGTAGATCCATCATGTAGGCTTGTCTTAAAGATATTATATTTCGACTTGTTGACGTAGGCTTGTCTTACAGATGTAATATTCAAACTTGTTGATGCAGGTCCATCATGTATGCTTGTCATACAGATGTAATATTCAACCTTGTTGATGCAGGTCCATCATGTAGGCTTGTCTTAAAGGTGATGTATCCCGACTTGTTTGTGTGGGTCCATCGTGTAGGCTTGTCTTAAAGGTGCTGTATTCCGACTTGTTTGTATAGGTCCGTCATTTAGGCTTGTCTTAAAGGTGTTGTATTCCAACTTGTTTGTGTAGGTTCATCATGTAGGCTTGTCTTGAAGATATTATATTCCGACTTGTTGATGTAGGTCCATCATGTAGGCTTGTCTTAAAGGTGTTATATTCCGGCTAGATGCCAGTCCATCATGTAGGCTTGTCTTAAAGGTGTTATATTCCGACTAGATGCAAGTCCATCATGTAGGCTTGTCATAAAAGTGTTATATTCCGACTAGATGCAAGTCCATCATGTAGGCTTGCCATAAAGGTGTTATATTCCGACTAGATGCAAATCCATCATGTAGGATTGTCTTAAAGGTGTTATATTCCGACTAGATGCAAGTTCATCATGTAGGCTTGTCTTAAAGACGTTATATTCCGAATAAAAATGCAAGTCAATTATGTAAGATTGTCTTAAAGGTGTTATATTCCGACTAGATGCAAGGCCATCATGTAGGATTGTCTTAAAGGTGTTATATTCCGACTAGATGCAAGTCCGTTATGTAGGATTGTCTTACAGGTGTAATAGGCCACCTGCCTGAAGTAGTTGTCGTGTTGGCTTGTTTGAAAAGCGCAACCTCTAAAATACTTGGGCAGTTCTGTGGTCGTTTAAGTTTAGAAACTCGTTCACATGCGACACGTTTGATACCATTTGAAAGGTTAATATCTTAAATATGAACTATTCAAACAATCCATTTTAAGTATTCAATATTAATACGTAGTCGTGCATATAAAACAAAGTAAACAAATGCAACCGAAAACTATCAAATATATTCACTACTAGCCATTTGATTGCAGCATCTATCTCCTCTCATACCGGTCTCGGTGACGTCGTGGTTAGGCCATCGGCATGCAGGCTGGTAGGTAATGGGTTCGGATTCCAGTCGAGGCATGGACTTTTTAATCCAGATACCGACTCCAAACCCTGAGTAAGTGCTCCGCAAGGCTCAATGGGTAGGTGTAAACCACTTGCACCGGCCAGTGATCCATAACTGGTTCAACAAAGGCCATGGTTTGTGCTATCCTGCCTGTGGGAAGCGCAAATAAAAGATCACTTGCTGCTAATAGGAAAGAGTAGCCCATGTAGTGGCGACAGCTGATTTCCTCTCAAAATCTGTGTGGTCCATAACCATATATCTGACGCCATATAACCGTAAATAAAATGTGTTGTGTGCGTCGTTAAATAAAAAAAAAAACATTTCTTCTTTCTATCTCCTCTCATTTGATGGAATTGTGGGTTTTTTTAAACTTAGAGTAGTATGTTTGCTTTGTTTTATTGGGTTTTTTTTTATTGTTCTATAATAATAACAATCTTAATAATAATAATAATAATAATAATAATAATAATAATAATAATAACAACAATAATAATTGTTATTCTTCTTCTTATTATTATTATCATTGTTAGTATTAGTATTATTTATTAGTATTGGTCTTATAATAATAATAATAATAATAATAATAATATAAATAATAATAATAATATTATTATTATTATTATTTTTATTATTATTTACTATGTTTGATATATACATATTATTATTTATTATTATTGTTGGTATAATAATAATTATTATTAGTAGTATTAGTATTATTTTTATTCACTATGTTTGATATATACCCATTAAGCGACATTGACAGAAACAGAACATGCATCAGTGAGTTCTACCAGGTAGTTGAATCATACAACTCCAATCACCTCAGGCGAGCTCTTTACTGGCTGAACTATGTAAACGCCAGTCAATATAACTGGTTTTAACTTCTGTTTAATATATACACTCCATCAAGCGACGAGCTCTCTACTGGCTGACTGAAACAGGACATACATCAGTGAGTTCTACCAACTGGCTGAACTATGTAAATCATACAACTCCAATCACCTCAGACGAGCTCTCTACTGGCTGAACTATGTAAATCATACAACTCCAATCACCTCAGACGAGCTCTCTACTGGCTGAACTATGTAAATCATACAACTCCAATCACCTCAGGCGAGCTCTCTACTGGCTGAACTATGTAAATCATACAACTCCAATCACCTCAGGCGAGCTCTCTACTGGCTGAACTATGTAAATCATACAACTCCAAACACCTCAGGCGAGCTCTCTACTGGCTGAACTATGTAAATCATACAACTCCAATCACCTCAGGCGAGCTCTCTACTGGCTGAACTATGTAAACACCAGCCAGCTTGATAATATGGCTACAAACTCAGGATGGTCTCTTTGTTATAAACGCATGCGGGTTTATTATGCGCAGTCATAAGGTACTTCGTTTGAATGTTAGGATCAAACATATTAAGTACCATGCCCATGCCTAAACAGGCCAAGTCTGAATTTAAGCCGAAATAATTAAAACGGTGAATGAAAAAGAAGAAATGGGGCCTAATAAATAAATAAATAGTTTTAAAACTTCGTAAATACCCGATATTTCATATGAAGGTGTATATGACTAATATAAATGCTGGTGAAGTGAAAATAAAGAAATAATCAAACAAAGAAAATAAATTGAATAATAAATAAATACATGTAAATAATAATTTTAAAATGTAACCTTCGTAAATATCAGATATTTCAAATGAAGTTGTGTATGACTGATATAAGTGATAGTGAATAGTAAATAAAAGAAAGAAAGAAATATAATAAAATAAGATAAATAAAATAATAAATAAGGTCACGGCGCTACACACACACACACACACACACACACACACACACACACACACACACACACACAAAGCTATATATATTTTAAAACTTCGTAAATATCAAATATTATTTCAAGTGAAGTTGTATGTATCTGATATAAATGATAGTGAAAATAAAATTAAAAACAAATATATAAAATAAAATAAGATAAATAAATAAACAAGTAAATAAATACATACATAAATAAACAATTTGTGGATAGACATGTAACATTGATTAGTTGTACGACTGTCTTCTTTAATGAAACGATAAGGGGAAAATAGAGCTGTGATAAAGGTCTATGTGAGTTAGGGGTTTTGTTGGGTTTTATTAGAGGGAAGGGGAAGCATATTTTATTCAATTTTAAATACTGATACATGCGGAGAATTAAACATAACTGGAAATCCGCTTGAACATTTAATTATAATTCTAATTGTTAAAAGTAGCAAAAATATTCCACTAAATCTAATTTTATTGTATGAATCTTTTAATTTTGCGTTGTTAAAACAAACCTTGACAGGCGGCTCCAGAGACTTCGTCTAAGTTACTGTTTCACTGCTTTTGGTCTTAAATCATTCCGATGTAAACTTTAGTAGACCGTTTTTCGCAGCCATTTTAACAACTTATACGAAATATGTACGTTAGTCGCTAGAGATTCACAGCTCCTACGAAGCTATTCACGACGCTCATGACAACTGTCCCCTCAGTTTGTATATAGCCTCGATACCGCCCAATTCGGCAAGGGACGTTACTCTTCGCGCACATGCGCAATGGGAATGTGACAGAGATCTATTTGGAATAAACTGTACTTGTGTGTGGAGATTCCCTAATGAACAACCGAAGCCCAATTCGATCTTTTCTCTCACCCTTGAATGTAACCGCGCTGACGTCATACCTAGACTCATGACGGAGTCCGGTGATGCAGATAGTCAAGAATTGTAGGCCTACATAGCACATTTAATATGCTATTGATCATAGGCTATGTCATGTCAAACATTCGCATTTTTTATATATAGACTTAGAGAGGAAGACTGCTACATTTTTCAATTGGTAGCCAGACAAAAACGTTTGTTTTGTTTAACGTTGATTTGAGCACATTGATTTATTAATCATCGGCTATTGGATGTCAAACAGTTGGTAATTTTGAATTTACAAATTCTACTGGCCCGAAACAAAACATTCACGTGAATGTTATAAATGGTTTACCTATACATGTATCCCATGCCGTTGTGTAACAGGAGGTGTAGTTATTTAAACATAATATCG
Organism: Gigantopelta aegis; assembly: GCF_016097555.1. Lineage (NCBI taxonomy): Eukaryota > Metazoa > Mollusca > Gastropoda > Neomphalida > Peltospiridae > Gigantopelta > Gigantopelta aegis. Next base: position 5,218,562 of record NC_054705.1, read on the forward strand.
TACAACATCGTATTAGGTCAACCCAGGTCCGTATATTATTAATAGCCGACTAGGAAACACAAACAAGTGAAAAGGATAATCTAAACTCAATAATGTATTTATAAAATAAAGTAATTTGTTACTATTAAGCTTCACTAAAAACATAATCTATAGCATAATAAAACACACATAAATAATGGGGGGGGGGGGGGGAGCTCGAATGAAGTTGTACTCACCCTCTGCCAACTCGCAAAATAGCATAGCGTAAACTCTATTAACGCGCCTCTATCCATGCAAACTTCAGGCACGTCTCTTCTACACTCAATCGCTGTCACGGCCAGTGGTCGAGTGTGGGACAAAAAACAACAACTTATTAATGGGTCAATTTTGAAAAATGTATTTAAAAAAAGGGTAGGAGATAATTTTGATGCGTCGTTCAAATAACCTATAGTATTTGTATATGACGCTTATTTTTGACTGGGCAAAAGGTAAAGAAAACAATAAAATTACACAGTTTATATGCCCTTAAAAAAATAATAAACCACTCCCTTCTTACCTTCCCCATAACCCACCCCCTTCCCTTTATACCCCCAACTCCCCCTAATCCTCCCCTTCTATCTATTCCCCATTTTACCCATTAAAAAGGAGTAATAACTCCATAAAATAGTATAAAAGAGGTTCCTCCATATCAGAAATATTAGTATTATATTGGTCTACAGGCTGGTAGGTACTGGGTTCGGATCCCAGTCGAGGCATGGGATTTTTAATATAAATACCGACTCCAAACCCTGAGTGACTACTCCGCAAGGCTCAATGGGTAGGTGTAAACCACTTGAACCGACCAGTGATCCATAACAGGTTCAACAAAGACCATGGTTTGTGATATCCTGCCTGTGGGAAGCGCAGATAAAAGATCCCTTGCTGCCTGTTGTAAAATAGTAGCCTGTGTGGCGACAGTGGGTTTCCTCTAAAAACCACTAGGTTCGCAGCCCGGTACCGTCTCCCACACAGAGTGAGTTTTAAGGACTCAATGGGTAGTATAGGTGTAAGACCATTGCACCGTCTTCTCTCTCACTAACATCTAACCCACTGTCCTGGGCAGACAGCGCAGATAGCGGAGGTGTGTGCCCAGGACAAGGTGCTTGAACGTTAATTAGATATAAGCACGAGTGAGCGCTTTACAACTTGGGCTACGTCCCGCCACAGGACCAGAGGAATTCCAGATCAAAGATGATCCTTGCAGGCGCTTTCTGATCGTCACTACACAGATTCAGAACGTCTCTCAGCGGAGGGTTGGGGGCCCTGATCGACGACGACCATTTCTCACAAAAGGCAAATGTCATCTTGTTTGTTAGCTATTTAAATGGCACATCTAAACAAAGACAACTACGTCTGTTACTGCTGGTGTTTGGGTTTCGGTGGTCGACTGCACTCTTCATCTACATTTTCTCTTTTGTTTCCAACGACCTATAAACGTTGCTCGCCACATACTAGACCCCATCCCCACCCACACCTGCCTGCTCGCACCCCTGTTCCAAATAAATACATTCTGATGAAAAAGTATGTTGTTAAATATTTATTTTTGCGCATCGAATCGATTGATTTTTCTAATTGGGCACATTGAGATATTTGTCAATTCTAGACTGAAGGCACACCAGGCTACTGCTTTACAACTGGGCTACCCCCCCCCCCCCCCCCCCCATGCAGCAACGAAGCCCTTTAGAGACAGAATCGATCACTCTCGATGCGCTCAGTTATGTCCCACACATATATTGCCGTACATTCATTGTATTTCATTTGTTTCGCAAGTGCATCGATGTTTGTCCATTTGGAATTTTAAAACAGTAGAAAAAAATATCCCACACAAGAGACGTACAGTTTTTGTTCCTAATATCTGATATAGGCGATACCGAAAAACACTCTGGTAATAACGCACGCACGCACGCACGCACACACACACACACACACACACACACATATATATATATATATATATATATATATATATACATATATACACACACACACACATATATATATATATATATATATATATATGTATGTATGTATGTATGTATGTGTGTATATGTATATGTATATCTATCTCTATCTCTGTCTCTGTCTCTCTCTCTCGTCTCTCTCTCTCTCTCTCTCTCTCTCTCTCTCTCTCTCTCTCTCTCTCTCTCTCTCTCTCTCTCTCTCCCCTCTATATATATATATATATATATATATATATATATATATATATAATTAATTAAATAATCTTGTCTTTATAGTAATTTAAAAAAATTGCTATCAAATGCATTTATACACTTATTATTACCTTTTTCTATTTAAAATGTGACATTGTTCTTTAAAATTTCAATATGTTCAGTTAGTGGTCTAATGTCTGTTTTGACGGCTACTTTTCAATGCATTAACCTGCTGTTTTTAGACTACTGTTGTATCTACGCAGATCCTGTACAAATTGATAAAACAATATTACAATAATGGAAATGAGAGTGTATAAAAAATATAAAATAATCTGTTACGTCATCTTATTGTTAATTTGAAAAAGGCAATATGCCAAAACATGTCATTATTAAATAATTGAACTGTTGGTGGTAGTTTTATTATTTATTTATTTTTTAAATGTAATTTTTTATGTATATTTAATATATATATATATATATATATATATTTATATATATATATATATATATATATATATATATATACCGCTGAGCTACGTCCCGCCTCCGTTTTATATATATATATTTTATGGACACATTTGGTATATATATATATATATATATATATATATCGAGAAGGACACCTACATATATATATATATATATCTAGGAAACTGAACGGGGGCGATTAGAGTTTCCCGCGACACCTACACGGGTAGACGACAGCCGTCCATCTGATGACAAAACGAGTGGATAAAATCATCCGAATATGTAAGCCTCTTTCTTGAGCTACGTCCCGCCTCCGTTTTCAGTATCAATTAGACTTAATGAAATTTTGAGGTCTACTATGGACACATTTGGTCACATATATATCTACTCATTGCCAACCGTTTTACTTATATAAAATGAAATTGTGTGTATTGATTCGAGAAACTCAGAGGACTAAGGATCTAGGAAACTGAACGGGCGAGTCTCCTCTCGGGATTAGAGTTTCCCGCGACACCTACACGGGTAGACGACAGCCGTCCATCTGATGACAAAACGAGTGGATAAAATCATCCGAATATGTAAGCCTCTTTCTTGTCATGTGGTATACTGAGAGGAGCGAGAGAGCGCATAATTACATTTTACTGAGGCAAACTATTCATGTTCAGGCTATTGTTCGTTTGCGTCAAAAGTTAATCGATGATGTGTCACGTACATGTAAATTCATTAGAAATCATATAAAAAACATATTAATTTATTAAATTTTAAAACCATACCATCTCACATAAAAATAAAATTGGAGAAAGTTCAGTGTAAATTAAAAAGAAAATTCCTTTGAGATAAGCCTACACAAACCAGTCGGAATATTACACATTTAAGGCAAGCCTACCTGATGGACCAACATCAACACGTGGGGATATTACACCTTTAATATAAGCCTACATGATGCGACTACATTAACAAGTCGGAATATAACACATTTAAGAAAGGTCCACAAATTATACCTAAATCAGCAAGTCGAAATATTACACCCTTAAGACAATCCTACAAAATAGGCCTACAACAACAAGTCGTAATATTGAACATGTAAGAGAAGGCGACATGAATATCAACAAGTGATAACATGCCTAATGATGGAAGTCGGGCGCCTACATGGACCTACATCAACAATCACATAAGAAGCCTCATGATGAACCTACATCAACAAGTCGGATAGTACACCTTTAAGACAAGCCTACATGATGGACCTACATCAACTAGTCGGAATACAACACCTTTGAGATAAGCCTACATGATGGACCTACATCAACAAGTCGGATAGCACACCTTTTAGAGAAGCCTATATGATGGACCTACATCAGCAAGTCGGATAGTACACCTTTAAGACACGCCTACATGATGAACCTACATCAACAAGTCGGATAGTACACCTTTAAGACAAGCCTACATGATGGACCTACATCAACTAGTCGGAATACAACACCTTTGAGATAAGCCTACATGATGGACCTACATCAACAAGTCGGAACACCTACATCAGCAAGTCGGATAGTACACCTTTAAGACACGCCTACATGATGAACCTACATCAACAAGTCGGATAGTACACCTTTAAGACAAGCCTACATGATGGACCTACATCAACTAGTCGGAATACAACACCTTTGAGATAAGCCTACATGATGGACCTACATCAACTAGTCGGAATACAACACCTTTGAGACAAGCCTACATGATGGACCTACATCAGCAAGTCGGATAGTACACCTTTAAGACACGCCTACATGATGAACCTACATCAACAAGTCGGATAGTACACCTTTAAGACACGCCTACATGATGAACCTACATCAACAAGTCGGATAGTACACCTTTAAGACAAGCCTACATGATGGACCTACATCAACTAGTCGGAATACAACACCTTTGAGATAAGCCTACATGATGGACCTACATCAACAAGTCGGATAGTACACCTTTAAGATAAGCCTACATGATGCCATACAGTCGGATGTACACCTTTAAGAGCCTACATGATGGACCTACATCAACAAGTCGGATAGTACACCTTTAAGACAAGCCTACATGATGGACCTACATCAACAAGTCGGATAGCACACCTTTAAGACAAGCCTACATGATGGACCTACATCAACAAGTCGGATAGTACACCTTTAAGACAAGCCTACATGATGGACCTACATCAACAAGTCGGATAGTACACCTTTAAGACAAGCCTACATGATGGACCTACATCAACAAGTCGGATAGTACACCTTTAAGACAAGCCTACATGATGGACCTACATCAACTAGTCGGAATACAACACCTTTGAGATAAGCCTACATGATGGACCTACATAGTACACCTTTTAGAGAAGCCTATATGATGGACCTACATCAACAAGTTGATAGATAGTACACCTTTATAGACACCTTTAAGACAAGCCTACATGATGGACCTACATCAACTAGTCGGAATACAACACCTTTGAGATAAGCCTACATGATGGACCTACATCAACAAGTCGGATACAACACCTTTAAGACAAGCCTACATGATGGACCTACATCAACAAGTCGGATAGTACACCTTTAAGACAAGCCTACATGATGGACCTACATCAACTAGTCGGAATACAACACCTTTGAGATAAGCCTACATGATGGACCTACATCAACAAGTCGGATAGTACACCTTTTAGAGAAGCCTATATGATGGACCTACATCAACAAGTTGGATAGTACACCTTTAAAACAAGCCTACATGATGGACCTACATCAGCAAGTCGGATAGTACACCTTTAAGACAAGCCTACATGATGAACCTACATCAACAAGTCGGATAGTACACCTTTAAGATAAGCCTACATGATGGACCTACATCAACAAGTCGGATAGTACACCTTTAAGACAAGCCTACATGATGGACATACATCAACAAGTCGGATATTACACCTCTAAGACAAGCCTACATGATGGACCTACATCAACAAGTCGGATAATACACCTTTAAGACAAGCCTACAAGATGGACCTACATCAACATGTCGTGTAGTACACCTTTAAGACAAACCTACATGATGGGCCCACGTCAACAGGTCGGCATATTACCACATGATCTAGTCTTGTCTTCACTTCACTTCACTCTCAATACCTGACGTCTTCTGAATAAGTCGATCCACTTTGTCATCTTTTCGCCTGGACAATATTTTACCGTCCTGCTCGTGAATGTGTGGTTGCTGTAAAACATAGCCTGCTAACTAAACTGATTTGAGTACTGAGTATAGCCTATATCCTGGTTGGGAGATTCTGATGTTACGGTGGTTCCTGAAAAATATTCCGTATTATTCGTAAGGTTAGACTCGAAGAACGTTGTCGGGTGGACTATATTGAGAGCATCGATATTATCTGCAATTTCTGTACTAATTCCAAGCCCTTTTTGTTTCCCCATCATACCTTGAACCCACCATGGTTTTGTCGTAAAAGGTAAGAGAGGGGCGGGGGCATGTTTCATCGTGAAACAGCCCCTCCTATGGTTCAGAGTCAATTTGCGTTAAGTACACAATGACTTCTTTTGAATCCCCAGGGCTAGGTATCAGTCTAATATGGCGTCAGACATATGGTTAAGGACCACACATATTTTGAGAGGAAACCCGCTTTCGCCACTTCATGGGCTACTCTTTCCGATTAGCAGCAAGGGGTCTTTTATTTACGCTTCCCATAGACAGGATAGCACAAACCATGACCTTTGTGAACCAGTTATGGATCACTGGTCGGTGCAAGTGGTTTGCACCTACCCACTGAGCCTTGCGGAGTACTCACTCAGGGTTTGGAGTCGGTATCTGGATTTAAAATGCCATGCCTCGGCTGGGATCCGAACCCAGTACCTACCAGCCTGTTGACCGATGACCTAACCACGACGCCACCGAGGCCGGTCCGGCCTTAGTAATGTCATGGACAAACCATCTGACATAACGCTGCTAGGTACTGGGTTCGCAGACCGGTACAGGCTTTCACACAAAGTTGTAATGACTCTATGGGTAGGTGTAAGACCACTACACCCTCTTTTCTCTCATTAACAATAAACATCTAACCCACTTTCCTGGACAAACAGTCCAGACAGCTGAAATGTGTGTCCAGGACAGCGTGTTTGATCCTTAACTATATATAAGCACGGGAATAAGTTGAAATGAAATGAAAAACCGGCCTCGGTGGTGTCGTGGTTAAGCCATCAGATGTAAGTCAAATAGGTACAGGGTTCGCATCCTGGTTCCGGATCCCACTCCGAGCGAGATTAACGACTCAGTGGGTAGGTGTAAGACCACTATACCCTTTTTTCTCTCACTAACAACTAACCCACTGTCCGGGAAAGACAACCCAGATAGCTGATGTGGGTGCCCAGGACAGCTTGCTTGATATAAGCACGAAAATAAGTTGAAATGAAATGAATTAACATCCACTCCCGCTACAGTTGTGCAACAGCCCGAGTGTAATACATTCTTGTTTTGGTTATAGGCTTTATGAGTAGCTCATTTCTGTTTGTTTTAGCACCCTACAAAATACTTAACACATTTCTCGATTTGGTTTTCAATGTTAGGAAATAGAGCTAGTATATCACAAACAGCAAAGCAATCCTTCTCAGGTACATCTGTCATGGATTTTAATATTTTTGCAAGAAATGTCCTTGGCATCAAGCATTTGGTGCGGCACCAAAGACGTAAGATGCCACAGAGGCCAGTAAGAGTTTGTGTGGAAGTTCTGCATCCAGATAAAACTAGGGGTGTTAGACAAAGGGATAACGTGCGAGTTTTTACCCTGAATATATGTGTAATCCATGTAAAAGAACGTAGTGATTCGTTTGCATTCCTATATAGCTGTTTGATAGTAATGCTAATATGAATAAATTTTGTTATCCAGATTCGGGCATTTTGGTCTGGGTGTGTTTATTTTGGTATTATTACAAGCGCCGCGTTTCGTAGACCATCTATTAAAATCAGCTTTCGGGAATTTTTATCAGACATATTAATATTTTAAGCTATTTTAAACGAAAATGAACAAAGGTTTATCGTGATAGACTACTTTCAACTGGGTGTTTGCTTAATTAGTTACGTTATTTGTGGTTGTGTCTGCGACAGAGTGAGGATGACTGCCCATGGAATCAAGCTTGATACGACTGGCTGGTTGCCCGTCTGCAGTCGTAATCACTAACAAAGGAAAAGAAAGTTTACCGCGGTACCATTGGTGGACTTTCACACCTGCGACAAAACGAGATATTGTCAAGCGGTTTCTTAATTGAATTCAGGCCCGTGATAACGATGTATATGCATTCAGAGGAATGCAAATGTTTTATTATAACACAAATATATATATATATATATATATATATATATTATATACATATTTATCCAGCAATCACTGTATACATTGGCAAGATATGATGACTAGATAAATCTATATTTCAGTCACTGACCAAAAATATAGGTCACGTGACATAAGCCAGACTGGACTCTAATATTTCAGAGTAGATTTTCAATAAACATACTCGTTAAATGATTTGTTGAAGTGCAGTAAATACAAATAACTTTTAGTTTTGCGATAACAATACAAAACTTGTATATTTATTTATGATTTAGAGTTTAGAAACGCTTGTTTAATGTGACAGAATTATAGCGTCTTGCAAATATGACGTCATGCATCTTGTATGACGTCATGCGGCAAACACCTTGCTAGGTTGACGGTGCTCGATTTGCGTACACAAAACTGGAATAAACAATTAGTTTCCGAATATTCCTGTAGGATTGCAGAATAAAAGAAATAACTGGTTACTGTCTTAAGATATCGGCTTTATCCTGCTCAGGTCGAATGATGAATACAGCTCGGCAGAGCCTCGCTGCATTCGCCATTCTAACCTTCGCAGAATAAAGCCGATATCTTAAGACGGTAACCAGTTATTCCATATATATATATATGGCAATGAATTAAGACACATAATCAGGGCATGGTGCAGCGCCCTTTTATATATTGTAGCTAGAACGCTGTATTCATTCAAGTGGTTTTATAGTAAACGTAAACACGATAGATACCATTATGACTATGTGTGTGTTCATCCCCTGGGTAACATTCATTTGATAATCAAGACGTTATAATCCCCTGTTTCTTAAGGCAAATAATAGTTCTACTATGAGACATTGCCAAGCTGCATTTGTTATTCGAATATATGAGGCCAGGAAGGATTAAATTATCCCCTGCCCAGTGCGTTAATATCTATGTATGTAACAGTCAATCTCGACATACATACACTATACATATATTCATACATCAATAGATACATACATACATACATACACACACACACACACACACACACACACATATATATATATATACACACACACACACACACACACTCACGTGATATATGTGTATGTGCGTACGTATGTGCGTATACATGTGTGTGTATGAGTATGTATGCGTGTGTGTCTGTGCCTGTGTGTGTTGTGTGCATGTATGTTAGTATGTATGCATGTATGTCAGTATGTCAGTATGTATGTATGTATGTGTATATGTATTTGTATGTGCGTATGTATGTGTCGGTCTGTGTGTGTGTGTGTGTGTGTGTGTGTGTGTGTGTGTGTGTGTGTGTGTGTGTGTGTGTGTGTGTCTGTGTGTATGTGAATGTGTGTGCGTGTGATTGTGTGTGCGTGCGCGTGTTTGCATGTATGTCTGCTAACCATCATAATAGGTTTTATGTGTTCATTATTATTTATTTTTCCCCACAAACAAAACGCTAAACAAATATCGAGTTAGATACACATAGTGCTATCTTATTCCCTCAATTACAAAACCAGCTCCAGTCTGTTACACCTGCATTATGAATTCGCCGAGGGTGGCAATCGAGGCACAATGGCTGCTCCCTTCACCTTTTGTCGAGTAGTAATAAAAATGCAAATACAATTGTGACGGTGTTTGAGCACCGACAGTCCATATCAAGTTACAGGGTGTATACTACCAAATCAAATCTCATAGACGACAACAGTAACATATGCGGCTATACCTCCTACCTGTAGCGTATCAATCGACATAAACACCACGGATACAAATATTACCACCCCTCTCCCTTTTCTGAGATAACGGGCAGCGTCTATGACGACCCTAGTTCCGCACAAAATTCGAGTACTTTTTTTTATTACAGGTACCCCATACATGTTTCAAGCACAAGGCTAGGTGAAATAAAATTGCATACCTTTTTTGCCCAGATGAAACTTCTTTTTTCTTTTTTTACAACCAACACAATCAACTATCACAGGACTTGTGGTGTTCACTTCTCTATCAAACGTTTGACCCAGTCGGAAGTTATTTCTTTTAGTACTACCTATATCAACACCGCCGTAATGAATATATACAAAATAGGGGCGAGCCGTAGCCCAGTGGTAAAGCGTTCGCTTGATGCGCAGTCGGTCTAGGCTCGATTCCCGTTGGTGGGTTCATTGGGCTATTTCTAGCCCCAGTCAGTGCACCACGACTGGCATATCAAAGGACGTGGTGTGTGTTATCCCGTCTGTGTGATGGTGCATATAAAAAAGAATCCCTTGCTGCTAATCGAAAATAGTAGCCCATGGAGTGGCAACAGCGGATTTATCCTCTCAATATCTCTGTGGTCCTTAACGCCCGACGCCATATAACCATAAATAAAATGTGTTGACTGCGTCGTTAAATGAACGTTCCCTTTGTTTGATACAAACTAGTACTGTAAACTAGCTAGAGGGTTTTTTGTTTTTTTGATACACCAGATTGTATAACAAATTATAAATTTTTGTCATTTATGGCTAAAACAATGTAAAACAAATTGACAATTTTGACCTAAGTGGTGAAAAAAAAAAGCCAGCTATGTTTCAAATTAGCACCATATTTTTACACAAAGTATGCTTGTTAAACCCACTTTTGCTAAAATTCCGATTTAAACGAACCTCGTACGTTAATAACATCATTTGCTTGCACGAATATTATGTCGCTCGTGGATCGTAGACCGACCGCGCACCAGGGAGCGCTCTGCCACTACATCTCGCACCAGAAGGAAAATAATGCACCACACATTTAAATACTACCACTACTACTACTACTACTACTGCTACTACTACTACTACTACTACTACTACTACTACTACTACTACTACTACTACTACTACTACTACTACTACTACTACTACTACCACTACTACTACTTCTTCTACTACTACTACTACTACTACCACTACTACTACTTCTACTACTACTACTACTACTACTTCACCACTACTACTACTACTACTACTACTACTACTACTACTACTACTACCACTATTACTACTGCTACATATACTACTATATTATATGTACCATCCCACTGCCGGAATATCACATACCAACGTTTTTGATACTCCAGTCGTCGTGGAACGAGAAATAGCCTAATCGGCAGGGACAGAGATGTATCGTAGACCGACCGCCCACCAGGGAGCGCTTTGCCACTACATCTCGCACCTGAAGTAAAAGAATGCACCACGCATTTAAATACTACCACTACTACTACTACTACTACTCTACTACTACTACTACTACTACTACTACTACTACTACTACTACTACCACTACTACTACCACTACTACTACTACTACCACTACCACTACTACTACTACTTCTACTACTACTACTACTTCTACTACTACTACCACTACTACTACTACTACTACTCTACTACTACTACTACTACTACTACTACCACTACTACTACGACGACTACTACTGCTGCTACTACTACTACTACTACTACACTACTACTACTACTACTACTACCACTACTACTACTACTACTACTACTACTACTACTACTACTACTACTACTACTACTACTACTACTACCACTACTCTTACTAATACTACTACTTCTACCACTACTACTACCACTACTACTACTACCACTACTACTACTTCTACTACAACTACTACTACTACCACTATTACTACTGCTACTTATACTACTATATTATGTGTACCATCCCACAGACGGGATAGCACATACCAACGTTTTTGATACTCCAGTCATCGTGGAACGAGAAATAGACTAATCAGCAGGGACAGAGATGTATCGTAGACCGACCGCCCACCAGGGAGCACTTTGCCACTACATCTCGCACCTGAAGTAAAATAATGCACCACGCATTTAAATACTACCACCACTACCACCACTACTACCACTACTACTACTACTACTACTACTACTACAACTACTACTACTACCACCACTATTACTACTGCTACTTATACTACTCTTATTACTACTACTACTACTACTACTACTTCTACTACTACTACTACTACTACTACTACTACTACCACCACTATTACTACTGCTACTTATACTACTCTTATTACTACTACTACTACTGCTACTGCTGCTGCTGTTACTGTTACTGCTGCTGCTGCTACTGCTACTGCTACTGCTACTGCTACTGCTACAACTACCACTACTACTACCACCACTACTACCACTACTACTACTACTACTAACACACTACTACTACTACTACTACTACTACTACTACTGCTGCTGCTGCTGCTGCTACTGCTGCTACTACTACTACTACTACTACTACTAACACTACCACTACTACTACTACCACCTCTACCACTACTACTACTACTACTAACACTACCACTACTACTACTACTACTGCTACTACTACTACTGCTGTTGCTGCTACTACTACTACTACTACTACTACTACTACTACTACTACTGCTACTACTACTACTACTACTACTACTACTACTACTACTACTACTACTACTACTACTACCACTACCATTACCACCACTATCACTACCACTACCACTACCACTGTCACCACCACCACCACCACTACTACCACTACCACTACCACTACCACTACCACTACTACTACTACTACTACTACTAATAATAATAATAATAATAATAATACAGCGAGACATGCAATTATTTTTAGAGGTGTTAGCTTAAACTTTGAAATACAGTTTAAAAATATCTCAGAAGGAATTAATTTCTTAGCTGAGTTTACTGACGTGACGACATTTTAACAAAACACACGGTTAAACACGGCGTCTACATGAATGATTACTAAGCACTAATATATAAAACGTACAGGTAACTGAGTAAAGAAATATAGGTCAGACATAGTGGTTACCTTTTGAAACGTCTAACAAAGAACGTAAGACATTAAACCAGCTAAGCGTAGCACCTCATTGACTCCTACAGACAACAGCCACGCGACTGAAATTGCTACACGCAGCGTTTCAGGATGTACTAAACCAAATAACGTCCGGCTGGGTTAAAGTTCGAGGTGGTTGGTGATAAATATAAGCGTGTTGGTTGTAAACAAAAAGGTTTCACGTGGGCAAAACGTGTATGCAGCTTTATTGCATCTAGTACCACTGTGTCCAGTAGCCTTGTTGTTGAAACCCAAAATGTTCGAACTGCCCAACATGTCCCAATTGCGACATCTTGGGCCGAGCACCGGCTCAAGATGTCCCAATTCTAAAAAATATGTACCAAACCGGCCCAAAATGTCCCAACTGCTAACTAGTGTGTTGAAGTTTGTTTTGTTTAACGACATCACTAGAGCACATGTATTAATCATCGTCTATTGGATGTCAAGTATTTGGTATGTTTTTCATCAGTAGAAAGGGATGTTTTATATACACCATCCCACCGACAGGATAGCACACACCAATACATTTGATATACCAGTCGTGATATGTATGTGTGTTTGTTTTTGTGTGTGTGTGTGTGTGTGTGTGTGTGTGTACGTGCGAGTGTGTGTGTGTGTGTGTGTGCGTGTGTGTACTGAATTTATTAACTTGAATTCAGTAGTTAGAGGCCGATCACACTATAAACAAAACTTAAATGGACATTCCTGAGTTTGCTGCTATTTTTTAAGATGTTATCGACTAAAAAAGAGATTTTGTAACGATTATATTTAAATATCGAATATATATTTCTGCATAATATATTAGTGGATGTATATTAAATGTGTTTTTGATCGTTCTAAAATTTGTACTTGGTTACATTTTATATATTTCCTAAAGTATTTTTTTGTTTTGTACGTTTGGGCTTCTTACAATTATTAAGGCGACCAGAAAGACATTGAATTATACAGACTCCGATACTCTAAGCAAGATATTACATTTAATATGTAAGTTTAATCGTAGACATGTTATATTAGTGGGAAACATCTTACAATGCAGCAAACTCAGGAATGTCCCTTTAAATACAGTTTGTTCTGCCTGATCCCATTCCCTTTTAAAATCAGAATCCGCATGATGGTTTTTCAACCTCTATTTTCTGTTATTTGTTTTATTTTGTTATGGTTTGCTTTTTGGTTTTATTATTGGAGGGTTGGAAGAGTAATCCGCTGGTTTTCAGTGCATTTGTGTTATTTGCAAAACTAACTTCAGACATTAGAAACATTGTTTCTAAGAATAAATAGCACTATTTTATTTCGTCGAAATATTTCTTTTGGACTACAAAAACCCTGTTCATTATAAAGCACGTACAACCACAATATAATACACAATACCACACAACGCAATACAATTCAATACAATAAAGAGAAATACTATCTTTATTGGGTAAATGTTGCCAGGAAAAACAAAAAAGATACAGAAACTAGTTATACCTGCAATAGAGATGAAACGGGATGATAACATTAGTGCAGTTAAAACATCTAGCCACCGGTTAAAATATACACGGTAAAGAAAGAGGATGATAACATTAGTGCAGTTACAACGTCTAGCCACCGGTTAAAATATACACTGTAAAGAAAGAGGATGATAACCTTAGTGCAGTTACAACGTCTAGCCACCGGTTAAAATATACAATGTAAAGAAAGAGGATGATAACATTAGTGCAGTTACAACGTCTAGCCACCGGTTAAAATATACAATGTAAAGAAAAGAGGATGATAACATTAGTGCAGTTACAACGTCTAGCCACCGGTTAAAATATACAATGTAAAGAAAGAGGATGATAACATTAGTGCAGTTACAACGTCTAGCCACCGGTTAAAATATACACGGTAAAGAAAGAGGATGATAACATTAGTGCAGTTACAACGTCTAGCCACCGGTTAAAATATACACTGTAAAGAAAGAGGATGATAACATTAGTGCAGTTACAACGTCTAGCCACCGGTTAAAATATACACTGTAAAGAAAGAGGATGATAACATTAGTGCAGTTACGTCTAGCCACCGGTTAAAATATACACTGTAAAGAAAGAGGATGATAACATTAGTGCAGTTACAACGTCTAGCCACCGGTTAAAATATACACTGTAAAGAAAGAGGATGATAACATTAGTGCAGTTACAACGTCTAGCCACCGGTTAAAATATACAATGTAAAGAAAGAGGATGATAACATTAGTGCAGTTACGTGTAGCCACCGGTTAAAATATACACTGTAAAGAAAGAGGATGATAACATTAGTGCAGATAACATTAGTGCAGTTACAACGTCTAGCCACCGGTTAAAATATACACGGTAAAGAAAGAGGATGATAACATTAGTGCAGTTACAACGTCTAGCCACCGGTTAAAATATACACTGTAAAGAAAGAGGATGATAACATTAGTGCACGTCTAGCCACCGGTTAAAATATACACTGTAAAGAAAGAGGATGATAACATTAGTGCAGTTACAACGTCTAGCCACCGGTTAAAATATACACTGTAAAGAAAGAGGATGATAACATTAGTGCAGTTACAACGTCTAGCCACCGGTTAAAATATACACGGTAAAGAAAGAGGATGATAACATTAGTGCAGTTACAACGTCTAGCCACCGGTTAAAATATACACTGTAAAGAAAGAGGATGATAACATTAGTGCAGTTACGTCTAGCCACCGGTTAAAATATACACTGTAAAGAAAGAGGATGATAACATTAGTGCAGTTACAACGTCTAGCCACCGGTTAAAATATACACTGTAAAGAAAGAGGATGATAACATTAGTGCAGTTACAACGTCTAGCCACCGGTTAAAATATACACTGTAAAGAAAGAGGATGATAACATTAGTGCAGTTACGTCTAGCCACCGGTTAAAATATACAATGTAAAGAAAGAGGATGATAACATTAGTGCAGTTACAACGTCTAGCCACCGGTTAAAATATACACTGTAAAGAAAGAGGATGATAACATTAGTGCAGTTACAACGTCTAGCCACCGGTTAAAATATACACTGTAAAGAAAGAGGATGATAACATTAGTGCAGTTAGTAGCCACCGGTTAAAATATACACTGTAAAGAAAGAGGATACGATAACCGGTTAAAATTACACTGTAAAGAAAGAGGATGATAACATTAGTGCAGTTACAACGTCTAGCCACCGGTTAAAATATACAATGTAAAGAAAGAGGATGATAACATTAGTGCAGTTACAACGTCTAGCCTCCGGTTAAAATATACAATGTAAATGCACTTCTTCAATTTGACAAAGTACACACACACACACCACACATATCTATATTTATTTATTTATTTTTATTTATGCAACAATAATTATACAAAGGATAATATTATTAGATGGACTCCAGCTGTTTAGACTCAGGCAGATAACCTGTTTGTTGCTGGGGTTTTTTTTTTTATATCTGTGTATTATTATTTGATATGATGCATTTTGATATGGGCAAGTATATTAACACCAAACTGAATTAATACCATACAGTTAATCGGTGGCCGAGTGGCTAACGTCGCGAGCAGTCAATTGTCATGCGAACCGGTACAGTAAGTTCGAATCCTGCAAATTGCCTGTTATTTTAAATATTTAGTTTAGATTCAAGACGTATAATTGTTTGGATTGACCTTGTTCCATTTCCATGTATGTAAAACGTGTATTTTGTGTATTTGACAGACGAAAAAAACAACAAGGCATTAATACAAAGATTCATACAGGCAAACACATAGAATCAACACACAGACAGGAACATGTGATATTGCTCAAATATCGACTAGACAAAATACATCACTAAAAATTGTCAAATTACAAAAGAACACAAATTATATCAGGAAGCCCTTTTTGTCATGGTCATATGTAATAGAATTTTGGATACACTACATGAACAGTTTGTGATAGGGCCAACTAACATAATCATCATATTTAAGCACTATTATATTAAATATCTCCTACATGAAATTGGGTTTGATAATTCGAGTAGTGCTGTATATAAGACAAGTATATTGTCCGAAGAAGAAATGTGCTAAACAAACGAATCTGTCCTTCGGACATTTGGTTTGAGCTTAAAATCCGAAGATTTCCATTCCTCTTATATATTAGATTCCAATACGTTATAAGAATTCATACAAGGATATATAAATATATACTCCTAATCCAGATCAAGTTCACTAATTTTAAACAATTTGATTTTTCAACATTATACACAACCATCTCCCATGACAAACTGAAGGAACAATTCCATTCCTTAATCACCGGAACATTTGTTACAAAGAACGGTGAACGCAGATACATGTCTATTTTAATCTCCCATTGATCTGGACAATCCGTAAAGATCGAAAGTGAATCCAGACTACAATATACTCAGACAGACAAATAACGCGTAACTTTATTCTTCGCTATACTGACGATCTTATATCATTCGATAATAGCAAAATTACATATTACCTTCCGCTGATTTACTCATGAGTGTTTGAAATAAAAGAAACATCTGAAGTTATTTGATCAGCTTCACACAACCAAAGTCTATGCATAGAGATTCAACGAGATACAGGTCTCCAAACTAAGCTATATAAAAACAGGCACACAAACACACACACACATACATACACATACATTCACATACATACACACACACACACACACACACACACACGAGAGAGAGAGAGAGAGAGAGAGAGAGAGAGAGAGAGAGAGAGAGAGAGAGAGAGAGAGAGAGAGAGACACACATACACACATACCTGGATACCTGGATAGCTAAGAACACATTGTGATTAGTCTGCACTTTGCGGGCGATTCGGTGCCACAGGTCCGTGTCCCAATAATGGCATGAGACAATTTGTGAGGCTAGACAGGATTTAATTATCCCCTGCGCCTGTGCGTTAATATATATATATATATATATATATATATATATATATATATATATATATATATATATATATATATATATATATATATACATGTAACAGTCAACCTCGACATACATGCACACACACACACACACACACACACACACACACACACACACACACACACACATATATATATATATATGGGAACACCTGATATCATCACTGTTTTGACAGAGATTCATGTGTGCATGTCATCACCTCTATTCCAATTAGCTCTGTCCTGTGCTAGGTTCGATTTAGTAAACTAGTCTGGGAGTTGTAGTCTTCTTTATGCAAGGATTTCCCCGCGTGCCCTGAGTGTCTGTCCGTATACAGACGACACACTAGTTAGACAATTATGAAATCACCAGTTATTTTGCTAAAATTTGCCATTTTCAACTTATGGGTAGAAAATGGAAACATGCTACAATGTCACTGGTTACTCATACGGCATAGCAAAAAACAGATATTTTATGTGCACTGTTCCGCAGATAGGACAATATACATACATGCATGCATGCATACATATATACATACATACATACATACATACACTGTCTGGTTCTGGCTAGTCATCAGTTTTAACAAACTATGTGTATCGGAAATAGTTCTTAATTGTGTTCGGCGTTTCATTTCTCCATGCCTAATTGATCATGCGTAAAACATCGAGCACACTGCAGCTGTGCTTCTTTAATTGGTCAGTGTTTTCCAGGAATAGGGAATTGTTGCTATTTCCGATTGTGATTTTATATTCTGCTCAAAGGCAATAATTGCGTCGAATTTCGTTTCTATCGTTCTAAAAATAAAGTTTTGTTTGACGCCCGTTTTCTTGTGAATGCTATATTCAACAGTCCCCTCCGACGGCATGTGGCATCTACTGGCATATTTTACTGTTTAATGATGCTAAACTTTGTACTGGTTTTATAAATGGGGAACATTTTCTGTTATGTGTGCAGATTAATTTATGTCTAGTTTCCAAGTAAATAGAAAGTGAATGAAAGAGGCATGTTAAATCAGTTGATAATAATACCCGTATGACTATATGACGCTTGCCGGCTTTGTTTTGTGTACCGTTAGGAATTTAATTAAGATTTAATGGTTCTGCACTATTTTCTTTCATTTCAACGTATTTTCGTGCTAATATCCATTTAAATTTCAGGCACACTGTTACTGTCCTAGACACACACCTCAGTTATCTGGACGGTCTGTCCCGAGCAGGTGGTCAGTTGTTAGTTGTTAGTGAGAGAGAGGAGGGTGTAGTGGCCATACACCTGCCCATTAAGCCCTTAAGAACTTGCTCTGGGTTGGAGCCGGTACCGGGCTGCGAACCCTGTACCTACCAGCCTGTAGTCAGATGGCTTAACCACTGCGCCACCGAGGCCGGTTCAATTGCTCTGATCCTCCCCGCCTTGGCTATCTAAACAGGTGATTAGTCATTATTAGTAACCCGACAACTTGAAATACTTGGTTGGACAGGTATGGTTACCATGCAGCCACGTTCCTTCACCACAATATATAATGAGACGACCTAGTTTGTTAAATGAAGAAGAAAAAACAAATCAAAACAAACTAAAATAAACTTTGGAACCTATCGATGCTAGCAACAACAATATTAGTGTTTAATGCAACAGAGCGTTTTATTAAGTGACTTAGGGAAGAAGGAATACTGAAATGACATACACAATGAATACCCTAAGCATAACTAAAAGACTTGTCATTTTATATGTAAACATTTTTATGTACTTCGAAACAAAAAACAACAACAGGAAAGTGCACCTAGGAACACCAAAATATGCTGGAGATAACAGTGTTAATTTCGTAACATTGCATAGGACAATTGACGGGTCCGGCACTGGACCTCGAGATATGTTGGGTACTCGAGTTTTCATAGGTCGAGATAACGGAGTTTGACACTCACAGCAACACAACGTCTACTGGCATGTAAGTAAACGTGCTACAGCGACTCTGTAGAATTGACGTATTCATTTATAATCATAAAACAAAAAACACGCTTTATAGAGCAACTTTATATTAAAAGCTGTCCAGCGTTCTGAAAAACAAAATATCAGGTACTAGTTTATTTTAATGTAAGGGTAATCATTTTGAAAAGACACTGCATCATAAATTCATACGTCATTTGAATGTCTAGTGATGACTGACTGGAATTAAAGATGAGTATGAAGTTTACAAAGACATATTGTATTAAACTTGAGATTATATGATAAAGAGATTATTACCTTTCTCTTCTGAGAGAGAGAGAGAGAGAGAGAGAGAGAGAGAGAGAGAGAGAGAGAGAGAGAGAGAGAGAGAGAGAGAGAGAGAGAGAGAGAGAGAGAGAGAGAGAGAGAGTAAACTGGGAAAGGGAGATATCACACGAACATACAGTGATCATAATATATTGTTGTGAAAGAAGAACCGGGATATCATCATGTGTGTTGAGTAGTGGGAAATACGCTGACTGTAAGATACGTGAGACGCATAAGTGAAAGTCAATATTAATATATCGCCAAAACTGAGACATTGCCAAATATGCACACGCAAACACATTTACATAACCAGATACACATACAGGCACACATGGATACACACAGCCATCCATCCATCCATCCATCCATCCATCCATCCATCCATCCATCCATTCATCCATCCATCCATCCATCCATCCATCCATCCATTCGAGGCAGGATGTGACCCAGTGGTAGATAGCTCGCCTGATGCGCGGTCTGTCTACCTTGGTGGACTCGTTGGACTATTTATCGTTCCACCCAGTGCGCCACGAGTGGTATATCAAATACCGTGGTATGTGCTATCCAGTCTGTGGGATGTTGCACACAAAATGTCCCTTGCTACTAATGCAAAAATGGAATAGGAAAACTCAATAGCTTCACCAGGAGGTTCGACCTTTCATTGCAGTCCATTTCAAACGAACGGATTGCATCCGAGGAACAATCCCACTCGTTTTGGCACGCACAGCTTCAAAATGTCCACATGTCTTTAAATGGTGTAGCCAGAGCCCCACGACTGGTATATCAAAATATGTTATATGTACCGTCATTTCTGCGGGAAAGTGCATATTAAAAACCTTTTCCTGCTGATGGAAACTTGTCTCACGTTTCCTCTCAAGACTTGACATTCAATAGCCGATGATTATTTAATTAATGTGCTGTAGAGGTTTCGCTAAACCAAAAACAATTTGAACGATTTAAGCAAATATAACAAAGTATATATCATCTCCTAGCAATGACATGTTGGGCCGAGCACCGTCCAATTGGGATAGCATGGGTCGGTGATCGGTCCTAAATGTCCCAATTGGGATATCATGGGTCGGTGATCGGTCCTAAATGTCCCAATTGGGATATCATGGGTCGGTGATCGGTCCTAAATGTCCCAATTGGGATATCATGGGTCGGTGATCGGTCCTAAATGTCCCAATTGGGATATCATGGGTCGGTGATCGGTCCTAAATGTCCCAATTGGGATATCATGGGTCGGTGATCGGTCCTAAATGTCCCAATTGGGATATCATGGGTCGGTGATCGGTCCTAAATGTCCCAATTGGGATATCATGGGTCGGTGGTCGGTCCTAAATGTCCCAATTGGGATATTTTGGGCAATTTGGACATTTTTGGGCTTCAACACTTTTGCTTGGAACGCGTATGAGGTACCTGCAAAACGAAGTTGTCATATTTTGTGCGGAAATATAATAGTCATAGACGCTACCCGTTGTCTCTAAAACGAGCAGTTTGACCCACATTTTATTCTAAGGGGTGGTAGTATTTATATCTGTGGTGTATATGTCGATTGATACGTTTCAGTCAGCAGTTTTAGTCAAATATGTTACTACTGTCGTGTATGGGATTTGATTTGGTGGCATACACCCTTCAAATACCATGTAATCCAATAATATAAACACTTAAAGTACTTATTAGTACAATGGAGTTAGTGTGTGTGTGTGTGTGTGTGTGTGTGTGTGTGTGTGTGTGTGTGTGTGTGTGCGTGCGTGCGTGCGTGTGTGTGTGTGTGTGTGTGTGTGGAGTTTTTAATATGCATAATACGATGCGCTTGTGAATACTGGTTCTGGTAACTGTGGCCTTTAAAGTTAGATAATGCTTAACTTAAACATGACATGCATTCATCTCACCGCCGCTGTAGTGTGTGCTGCAATAAGCAACAACAACTTATATATCGATTAATAGTATATGACACGAGGTTACGGTCGCACACTCTAGTGTCAACCCGTACAAAATGGACACTAAGTTTAGTTAATCTGCAAACCTATATCGCATTTGGATAAAGTTAGAACAGTGTGACGCAAGAGTTTATGACGTTGAAACAGATAAATAGCATTTATTAAAAACGACTAGAACTCGACTTCATAACCGTTATTTCTCAGACGCACGTGCGTTTTTAAAACATATGAAACAAATTGTATATCAAATGCCGTGGTATATGCTATCCTGTTTGTGGGATGCTGCATATAATCACCCCTTGTTACCAATGTAAAAGTGCAGCGGGTTTCCTGTCAAAGATTAAATGTCACAATTATCAACAATTTAACATCCAATAGCCGATGGTTAATAAACCAAAGTGCTCTAGTGGTGTCGTTAATATAAACACACATTAACATTTGCTTGTCGTGACTAGTTTACAAACACGCCCATCGTTCTGATAAAGAAAGAAAGAAGTGTGTTATTTAACGACGCACTCAACACATTTTATTTACGGTTATATGGCGTCAGACATATGGTTAAGGACCACACAGATTTTGAGAGGAAACCCGCTGTCGCCACTACATGGGCTACTCTTCCGATTGGCAGCAAGGGATCTTTTGTTTGCGCTTCCCACAGGCAGGATGGCACAAGCCATGGCCTTTGTTGAAACAGTTATGGATGACTGGTCGGTGCAAGTGGTTTACACCTACCCATTGAGCCTTGCGGAGCACTCACTCAGGGTTTGGAGTCGGTATCTGGATTAAAAATCCCATGCCTCGACTGGGATCCGAACCCAGTACCTACCAGCCTGTAGACCGATGGCCTGCCACGACGTCACCGAGGCCGGTTTGTTCTGATAAACTCACAGTGGTGTCGCAGAACACTGAACAAATTGTTTTGTACATCAAAATACTAAATGCACAGCGATATAGATACAACTCTTTTTATCTTGTTCCATCCATTGCCTTCACCTTTTGTCGGTATTTATAAAATTGCAAAGCATATTCTCACGGCGTCCGAGCACCTACCATTCATACCAAGTTGTATCAACACCCCCATTATATTAATGAAAAGGTGTCGGCATACCAAGTTGTATCAACACCCCCATTATATTAATGAAAAGGTGTCGGCATACCAAGTTGTATCAACACCCCCATTATATTAATGAAAAGGTGTCGGCATATCTAGATGCGCATATTTTATTTTATGTAACAGTTCGCATGTGCTGTAAGGAAACTGTATTTATTTGCGCTTCCCACAGGCAGGATAGCACAAACCATGGCCTTTGTTGAACCAGTTATGGATCACTGGTCGGTGCAAGTGGTTTACACCTACCTATTGAACCTTTTGGAGCACTCACTCAGGGTTTGGAGTCGGTATCTGGATTACAAATCCCATGCCTCGACTGGGATCCGAACCCAGTACCTACCAGCCTGTAGACCGATGGCCTAACCACGACGCCACCGAGGCCGGTGTATGTCAACAATTGCTACACACTACACTTCAAACATACTGTTCAAATTGAGTAGGCACTGGCGTAGGAAACGGAGGGGGAGGGGGGGGGGGTGCTCCAGGGGGCATGTGTCCCCCGCTTTTCAGATATTTTGCTGTATATTAACTTTATAATAGTGTCAAAGTGTGTAAATATAAAAGTGTGCCCCCCCCCCCCCCTACTTTTTGGCACCTTCCTACGCCACTGGTAGGGTATATTAGAGGTCATATGTCAAAGCTGGAACTACAATATTTTGTTATTTTCACATTTATTTGTAATAAATAAGTACAAATTAATCGATCCTACAAAATTAAGACAATAATAATAATTTTAAAAAATATTGTACTGGATAACAAGAGGGTGTTTCCCAAATAATATAACTAGACCAAACGCATAGTGTGGTGAATGCGTACGCATAAAACAGCAACGCATACCCCCCCCCCCCCCCCCCCCCCACACACACACACCTAAAATGTATTCGTTTCTGCTAGTAAATGGAATTATTCGGTTGTAGTATTGATAGGCACATAACTGAAGGTATAATCTTTATGTTTCAAAGCAACAATTTATAAACATTACAACATTGACATAGCACCTTTGAACAATAGCATCACATAAGTTTTTATATTTTTATACATTTCACCGGTATACTTTCAATGAACACATTATAC
This sequence comes from Gigantopelta aegis, assembly GCF_016097555.1. Taxonomy (NCBI): domain Eukaryota; kingdom Metazoa; phylum Mollusca; class Gastropoda; order Neomphalida; family Peltospiridae; genus Gigantopelta; species Gigantopelta aegis. Next base: position 5,242,713 of record NC_054705.1, read on the forward strand.
CATATCTACATATATGTTTTAACTGTGTTTTTCATCAATATACATCAGTTAACAATGACAGTCATCACTCTTAAGGATGCATATTCTTAACTTTGCAGACATTTCAACATGGATCCCGCTAACAGAGGTTTTTAATTAATATAATGACATATTTAGTACATGTTCGTGCTTAGAATTTTAGTGTTGTGCATCCCATGCGTTTCCATTACTTCCAATGTGTATAGTAGCTGAAAACAGCATTTTGTGTGACATGTAGCTATTGATGGAGACATATAGTTTCAATTATTACAAACCAACTACTTATCAGACACACAGTTGATAAAAACAGGTATTGATATTCTAACGAAAACAAAATGTATTAATACGTAATGGTACTTATTAACATGGAAATATGCCAAAATGCCTATACTAAGACAGGGGTGTCCCTTGCACTCTATTTGCCAATGCCTGGTCTCATGTTGCTTTTGGAATACCAGTAGTGCGGCAATGGTTGGAACAAGACAAATCCCACGGTGCCTACTGACGGAAAATCATATTTCAAATTGTACTCTTTATTTCTGGGGCTATTTATAAGTTCAGCCTGTTTGTATGAAATTCCGGAAAGAGAAGACGTACATTTCATTGGTCAGCCTGATTGTTCAACAGATTCAATGCCATGGCGAAACTAATTGAACGGATATCGCTTACATTAAATGGAACCAGCACTCGATCACTTGGAAAGGAAAACTAATTAATTGTACTTAAAGGGACTGTCCTGAGTGTGCAGCCATTGTAAGATGTTTGCGATAACAGAGACTTCCTGGCGAGTATTATGTTATACTAAATACATGTTTTTATTTAGAATGCCAGTGGTTGTATATTGATTGTGTTTGCGGTCGTATACTAATGTTTGCAGCACTCAGTTTTAATTTAATTTGTGATATATATTTTTTCGTACATACGAAATTACTGAGAGGTAAAATCCGGTTTGGGCTACTGCAAGCATTAGGACAACAACACACACCTTGTAAATACAGACACTGATATTTAAAATAAGCAAATGCATTCAATTTGTATATTACGCCATCGAACAGGCTCTATTGTCGCAAACATATCACAATTTCATGGCTATAAACTCAGGACTGTCCCATTAACACCTGGTTCGGCGCATGTTACGGCTCGTGTAATTTTGATGTGGGAAAGTTTATCTATACTGTTCCCTGTTGTAATGACAGGAAATACACGAACAGGACGGCAGCATGACTTTCAGTGAAAATGATGGCGAATTAATTCATCTTGTTAAGACAAAGTCTGAAGCTAAGTGTGAATCGAAAGATGAGAAGAAACTCGATTCGTGTGGTAATCTTTTACGTTATGGAAGTAGTTCGGGCGTATGAATATGCCAACAGTCCGAGTGTAGGGGGTGGGGGTGGGGGGCGCATATTCATGTATATAACATTCTAACTTTCATATATGCATTTTTTGCATTGGTTAATTTTCGTGATAAATTGGACGATAGATGCACGCTGTCATGGGCAACCAGGATTTATTACGATATGCTGTCACTTGGGCTCACATGTGGTGTTTTTGTTAGTATATTAATTCCGCGTCTACCATTATATTTAAACGTCGTTACAAATAATTTTCAAAAATATTACTAACTTCAGATGAAAATTAGGTTATTGTTCTTATTTCGTGTCATTACAATTTTTAATACTTCATTAGCAGCAATTGACACACACCACCCTCGAGTACGGTCCGGTCGCAGCAGTCAATTCCTTCATGTGTCTTATTGCCTCCTATTCTAATGTCCGAAACCAAAATGTTAACAACTACGATAAAATGTTCTCGTACCTTTATTTTTCGTTAGATTTTACCCACATTTTGTGAAGACGGAAGTCCTCAAACCACCATTACAGTGAGACAGATTCCACACACTAGAAGATAACTATGTCACCTATATCGACTTTTCTGAGAGCACTTAGGGCAAAAGACATGTAATTTTGTGCCGGTGTAACGTGGTATTTGACTCCATTTTGCCTTTTTACGGAATATTCTCCAAGAGGGGTGAAAGGATATGACTTGATCTAACAACCTCATAACGTGTCATGATATAAAAGCAAACGTGATGACGACACATTGATTTTCTTTTTAATTTGTTTTGTTTAAAGGTACCACTAGAGAACATTGATTTTATATTAATTAAAAACAAGAAGTAAAGTTTGTTTTATTTAACGACGCCACTAGAGAACACTGATTTGTGTATCTTATCATCGGCTATTGGACGTCGAGCATATGGTCATTCTGACACTGTTTTTTTTTAGAGGAAACCCGCTGTCGCCACATAGTCTACTCTTTTACGACAGGCAGCAAGGGATATTTTTTGTTTGCGCTTCCCACAGGCAGGATAGTACAAACCATGGCTTTTGTTGAACCAGTTATGGATCACTGGTCGGTGCAAGTGGTTTACACCTACACATTGAGCCTTGCGAAGCACTCACTCAGGGTTTCGAGTCGGTATCTGGATTAAAAATCCCATGTCTCGACTGGGATCCGAACCCAGTACCTACCAGCCTGTAGACCGATGGCCTAACAACGACGCCACCGAGGCCGGTCTATATTAATTACGTCACATACTTTGGATGCTTTCACCCCTCTTGAAGCAAAGGAAACATATATTTTAGTGTAGGAATCATGTTTAACATACGGACTACAATACGGGCGTAGGAAGCGGGAGGGTGTGTGTGTGTGTGTGTGTGTGTGTGTAGGGGGGAGCAAGTGCCCCCCACTTTTCAGATATTTTGCTTTATATTTGCTTTATAATAGTGTAAAAGTGTAAATATTAAAGTGTGCCCCCCACTTTTGGCACCTTCCTACGCCACTGTACAAACTAATAAATTTGCATTTGCTTCAGTCAGTCGTAATATTATGTCAAACTTGTACGTACTATAAACTTTTTCATTGTATATCGTATGTAAGGAAAATAGATAATTAGGTGGGTTTTTTTTTTAATTTGTGGCATTTCTTTAATAAAAAATACTCAATAACATTTCGTACACCTAATAGGTGTAGTATTAGAATAGAAATAATATCACTGTTTCGTTGTTAACTATATTAATTTATCAAACAAATGTGTTTCCAAATTGTTTGATAATTCCTTATAGTTAAAAACGAAATACAGTGATATTATGCCCTAACTATGTGCATAAATATATTTTAAAACATCGCTTCTACCCCCTCCCCTGCGTCCTACGCCAGTGAGTAGACACATTGGATTGCACAAATTAACTCTAGTAAAAAATGTAATATATATATATATATATATATATATATATATATATATATATATATATATATATATATATATTAAATAATATAAAGTAACTTTAAAGCCAAATCTGTACTATAAACATAGCAATGAAATATATTCTTCAAAAAAGTAGAGGAACCTGAAATATTAATGTTAATATCAACTATTAGACCGAACATACGTTTTGACCACAGACATCCTAGTAAAGAACGTTCAGGTCTGTTTAACAACACACCGAAACACATTCCATAGTTTGCACGTGCTTTACGCAGTTGCCCCGTACACGTGCGTGGGGTTTCATTGTCGATTTCGACAATTTCCAAGAAGGTCGATTAATCACTATGGAATATTATTTCTGTCAATCTTTTTCATTCTGTTGATCATACAGTTGTTGTTATTTAGTTTTTAGTCATTTTTATTCTTTGAATTTACGGCTTACTGATAAAAAAATGTCAAATTTCAAATTTCACTTCTGACACCAATCGTCCTTCAAGATATTTAGTGTTAATAAAACCTACCGTAATACTGAAGAACCGGTTGTATTGTTTGCCCAAATTAATTCACTATTATCATATAACCATTCCACACAGGTAATGTACCTTACAATTTTGGCAATTGTAAATTCGTATTAGTTCCTCTACCTTGTTAAGAGTATAGAGATCTACAGAAACCATACAAGTATTATTCTCTCTATTTTAGTTACAGTGATAACCTATGCATGGTATTTATCCCTTTTTTTTTTCTTTTTTTTTAAAGATCATGGTTAAATTATCTCCCTTGTAAATTAGTCTGTTTTGATTATTGAGACAAGTGTCACTTCTTCGTATTTAAAATTTGATTGTACTTTAAAAAAAAAGTAATTTAAATAATTGTACATATAAAAAGGGATAATTACAATAAGATATTTAATCTTAATTCAATGCGAAGCTAAACAATGATGCCACAATGGCCTGCTTTGAGCGTAAGTTTTCAAATTAAACTTGGCGTTCGATTTGTTTGGGGGTTTTGTTTTGTTTTTGTGGGTGTTTTGGGTGGATTGCGTTGTCAGGTATGTTTGCACAGCAGTATTATTAAATAAATGTTAATGTAATAATTAAATAAAAACATGTATGTATGTATTGATGTATGAATGAATGAATATATATAGATATATATATATATATATATATATATATATATATATGTGTGTGTGTGTGTGTGTGTGTGTGTGTGTGTGTGTGTGTGTGTGTCGACGTTGACATAGATATTAACACACTGATGCAAGGAATAATTAAATCCTTTCTGGCCTCACAAATTGTCCCATGCCGTTGCTGGGAGTCGATCCCACGGCACTGAATTGCCTGCAACTTGCAGACTTGCCAAGAAACCTTTTAGGGATACAAAGAAAGGGATGCTTTTTAACTCAATTATATGCACGAGTCTCCAAGCTACGCAGTCGATGCCGCTTATGTGCTGGAAACAGTGGCCAGACCTGGCATTGGCTAGTATGTATTAATGTATGAATATCTATATATTTCATGTTGAGGTTGACTGTTAATGTATGAATATCTATACATTATATGTAGAGGTTCACTGTAACATACATTGATATTAACGCACTGGCGCAGGGAATAGTTAAGTCATTTCTGACCGCACAAATTGGCCCATGTCGTTGCTGGTACTCGAACCTATGGCAAAGAATCGCCTGCAACTTGCAGACTTGCCACGATACCTATTGAGCTATTGAGGCATTCATAAAAAAGATGCGCTTTAACTCAACTACATTCATGCGGTCTACAATCTACGCGGTCGACCCCGCTATCGTGCATGAAACAGTGGGCAGACCTGGTCACTGGCTAGTATGTATTGATGTATTTATATCTATATATCGTATGTTGAGGTTGATTGTTACATAAATAGATATTAATGTATGGATGGATGGATGGATGGATGGATGGATGCATGCATGCATGCATGCATGTATGTGTGTATGGATTTAAGAATAAATGAACAGCTCAGACTTTCTTTTTTTTGAAATCTAAAACAAATTTTCTTTCTAATTTTGCCCCAGGGATTCAAAACTGATTTTAAATTGACCGTTGTAATATACAAAATAAAACTGTTTTTTGGCCAGTCTTGTTTGAAATAGATTTGGCTGGTACTGTGTTTTGTTTATCTGGCGAATACGATGCATTTGTTTTAAAAGTTTGTTGGGAAAGGGATAACAAACAAACCAATCGCTGAAAAACATTGACTGGTTTAGAGTCTTAGACGCAAGCTTGCGCGGCAGGTAGTCGTTTAGAGAATAATATATCCTTGAGACTTGAATTGTTTTGTTTTGTGTATGCGATAACCGGACGTGCTGCAATAAGGTTTTTCATAACAGTTTGCAGATTTAAAAATCCCTCCTTCATACGTTTACCAATATCAACGCTACGTCTACTGTAAATTATTGGATTTTTTTTTTTTTTTTTTTTTTTTTTCTTTTTTATCTCTTTCTACGGCTTTACCAGATTCAACGTTGATCCCAAATTGCTGTTTTGTCTGTAATGTACGAATCCAGAAGACCTCTCGTTCAAGTCTTAAGAGGTCTGTTTCGTCTTTTGGAACAAGTAGCAAGTTGTTCAATTGTAAATATTACAAAATTTTCATCTAACGAATGGTCAGACAGATTGAAGTGATTGGCGACAGGGGTTGTCAACTTCATGCCGAATATCATACTTGTGAGAAGCTGCACTAATTCTCAGTCGGTACTGGGGATTTTATTTACATACATTACATGTGATTATATATACTACATTTTGTTAATCACAGTTCATGTCTCTCCGAATTTGATATTCAATTTTGGTCGGTTGGCTTTTGAAAGTCGACTGCGTTTTAAGTAGGTTGTGAAGTCTACACCTGGTTTGGTCACAAGCCAGAGCATATTTGAGGTGGTTGGATATGCTGAAGTTTATACAGTTTATAGTCTTCAGTTGTCATAAGGGGATTTTCTAATTTTTGATTTAATTTGTCTTAAAAATCGGATTGAATATCCCCTAGGTTTTAAAGCACTAAATAAAAGTGAACAAACCTCAATGAAATTCTGTTTGTTACTGGAATTTCTGTGAAATCGAATAATCTGAGATTTAACAGTGTATTTGTAGGTGTGGCGTGGGTGAAATGACTTGCAGTGGAGAAGTTGGTGTGTGTCTGTGGGTTTGAAAAACACTTTGTAGTCTAGGTAACCTGGTGTTTCAAACTGTGCACCTTTATAAATTGTTATATCCAAACAGTCAACTGATTTACGTGATACTGTGGCCTTAAGTTTGATATTGTCATACGGTTGCGTTAATAGCTCAGAATAGTTCCAAAATTCTTGTTTGGAATGTGGCCAAATGATAAGTATATCGTCGTGATGTCTGAGGTACAAAAGAGGTGTTTTACTCGATTTCTTTAAAGCAGCTTCTTCCTATTCGGCGACAAAGATAGATGCAAAAATTGGACTAAAACATTTGTCCATAGCACAACCACACACTTGCTGATACATTTCTTCATCAAACTCAAAATCATGTCCTTTTAGGCTTAATTCTAACAACTCAATAGTGTTTATATCTGATCTGTTGCGATCTGTATACTTATCCTCTTAACTGAATCAATGCCCGCATCAATACCTATGTTGGTGCACATGGAGTCAATATCAAGGTTTACAAAAATTAATCTTTTGGGATTTTTGTTTTTGATAATTTTGATAGAAGATCTTCAGTGTTCTTTTTACAAAACTGTCATGTCTGTTTGCAATTGGTTTTAAGTGAAGTCTATGTATTCTGAAATATTGTACGATTCTGATCCACAGTCTGAAATGATTGGACGACCGGGTGGTGTGTTAATATCGGTCAATATATCGGATGACTTGTGGATTTGTGGAAGTAGGTAAAATTCCCGGGTTTGTGATTGTGTCCTGGCTTCTAAATATGTTTCCTTTTTTTTTTATTAATATGTAATTGATCTTTTAGACATTGAATAATTGCATTAAACGTTTTACAATTCTCAGGCCAAATACCTTTGTCTAATTTTGTTGTAGTTCTTTCAGTTATTAAGCTGCCGATGGCTTCCCGGATATAGTTGATAGAATGACAGTGGCTGGCCCCGTATCTGCAGGTTTTATAACAATTTTGCGGTTTTTGCGTAGTTTGGTCAGAGCACGACTTTCCATGACAGAACGAATTTGCTGATTTGTGTAAACCAGCATATGACCCACCTTTTCCACTATCCCTTTATGAGCTTTAATGATTTCTGGATCTACTCTACAGTTTGGGGGTAACCAGCCTGAGTTTTCTGTGAATGGAATTTTTTCTCCAGTTGAATGCCGAAAACAGTCAGCCAGTTTCATTTTGTGGTCCAAAAACTGTCATATTCATTATACCATTGTCACGTTTAGCCTCTAAGCCTGTTGTTGGCTGGGGGTGGGAACAAAATGCATACCCCCAGTTATGATTTGTCAGCGGATGTTAGAAGGTTAGTGTCACCAGTTAGGTTAACAATGTTAGTTCGTAGTCCTAAATCAGGGTGGACATTACCCTTTCCCGGCCTTAGTTTAAATTTAAGTACCACACCCAACTGCGATACAGTTTATTGGCAGTTGTTCCTGTCCGGTGGGTGGTGTCTTGCCCAGCCAGAATCACACGCGCGAAGACAGGTTTCTTGACTAGCCAAAAGTATGTCCGAAAATTTAAGCTCGATAAAATGTATTTGTGACATAGGGAAACGTTTCCGAATCGAGCTTGTCATGTTTCGAGAGAGAGAGAGAGAGAGAGAGAGAGAGAGAGAGAGAGAGAGAGAGAGAGAGAGAGAGAGAGAGAGAGAGAGAGAGAGAGAGAGAGAGAGAGAGAGAGAGAGAGAGAATTAATCCCCCTGCAATAACAATCAATTTAGTGCCTTACACTTCCGCTTTCAAACTACGCTGGAACACATTTGCTTGAAGATTAGTAATTTAATTACCCTTGATTGTATAACCAGTTATAATTAAAGAAAATATGGTTAGGAATGTTATACTCTCTGTGTACAAAGCATAAGAGTAAGAGACAGCCCATTGCCCGTCCCCCCCCCCCTTCCCCCCAGTCCAGGAGAAAATCCCCAAATTCGGGCAAAAATAACAAGAGATATTCGGGGAAAATGAGCTGGTTTGAATACTTTTGACTATGCATTTTCAACATTCTACCCATAATATTGTTTGCAATCCATGTAAAAATGCTTCGCGATTCGTTTCCAACCCTTTGTAGCTCTTTGTCAACAATACTAATATGAATACACGTTGCCATCCAGATTCGGACACTTTTGTTTAATTTGGGCAAATATCACTCTGCCCCTCCCCCACAGCACAAATGGGAGCCAGCACATATACATTTCGGAAAGTGGCTGTAGTCGACCTCAGCACCTGATAACGAAATAAAGGCAATGGTGGTTAAATACGTATTCTAAGGTTTTCGTAAAAGGGACATAATGTCTGTTAAATCCAGTATATGTATATACCAGTGCACGATGTTTCTTCAGTTCTAGATTGAAAGGAACGAAACAACTGGTTTGTAACAGCTTGCTCGTCAGTTCCACCTGTAAGTTTACAACCAGTTGCAATAATTGTCATTTAACATGGAATCCAACATGTCTACAGTTGTAATGATCATGAACTACACATAATATGGTATGATCAGACGATTATTTTCAGTAGATAAATACATTGGCATCTAATCTATTCCTATCTCTCTATGTATGTATGTGTGTGTGTGTGTGTGTGTGTGTGTGTGTGTGTGTGTGTGTGTATATATATACGACTGTCTGTCTTTGTTGTTTTGTTTTTGGTTTTTGTTTGGGTGTATACATTGTATATTGCTGCTTTAGTGTTAGATCTCTCTCTCTCTCTCTCTCTCTCTCTCTCTCTCTCTCTCTCTCTCTCTCTCTCTCTCTCTCTCTCTCTCTCTCTCTCTCTCTCTCTCTCTCAAACATGGATGCAGCCATGTATATAATACATAAATATAAATGTATGGCGACTTCAAACAACACAACATCCTTCAGGTAACAAGGTATTTTTAATATCTTCACCATCCCACAGACATAATAGCACATACCACGTCTTTGGCATATCAATCGTGGTGCGCTGGCTGGGACGAGAAATAGCTCAATAGACTCACTGACGGGGGTCGATCCCACACCGACCGTGCACTTTACCCGAATACACAACAAACCAACGTACACGATTAAACAAACTAACAAATAACATTACACTCAATATTAATATATAAACTGTGATAAAGTAAGTGAATATAAATGTAAACGATTAATACCCTAAATACATAATTATTTCTATATTTAATGACAAAACTGCACTTGGTTACACTTTTGCCAAATATCCATTCGACTCTGCATGGTGCAGAAATACGATTTTGATATTCAGATGAATATCTACAGTGGGTCATCGTATCCTTGGGTAATAAAGGGACACATTCCTCATTTAATATCTGGTTTACATTTATTTCAGTGTGTCGTTCGAGGATGCAGAAGCGACATATCCTGGCTATCTGGGCTTTCTTTGGTATCGGCACTATGTACGCTATGCGAGTCGGTCTCAGTGTGGCCCTAGTGGCCATGGTGAATAACACAGCCTCGACAAAGAATGAATCGCAAAACAACGAATGCATTGGACCCAATTATACGACAAAACAAGATGTGGTAATGTGTATATAATACTGCATGAGTGGTCTCTATATTAACTATTTGTGATATTGTATGTCAACAAAACAGTCGGTGGTCTACAGAGAGTATTATATGATACGCCGTTAGATATATATCTTACAACATTTGTACAACAAAGGGCGACGTTTCTACAACTAGACGGTATTCAGGATAAGACAGACAGCTCAAAACTTCACAAACTTTAGCAAGCTAAGGTGAAATAAAAATAAGCTTTAGACGAGAAGCTAGAGAGAGAATCATGAGATCAAGCCCTAGTTTGTCAAATTCCCATTCGACTCTGCATCGTGCATAGATACAAACGTAACCACCTATTAGGAATTTGTCGGTCAGTCACGTGGAGTGATGGAGTACCAAATTGATAGCTCTCCTTAAACGACGAAAGGCTGTATTGGGATGGACACACCATGAACTGAATTCATACAATTAGTGTTTTAATTTTCTCACATACACACACACACACACACACACACACACACACACACACACACACACACACACACACACACACACACACACACACACCATTGGCAATCGTGCACAATATACCTCTTGAAAGTAATTAAAATGATTTCTAGTTCTTGATTAGCATATACAATGATTTATTGTTTTATTTTAATGTATTCTTATTAATAGGGGTAAGGCGTAGCCCAGTGGTAAAGCGCTCGCTTTATGCATGGTTGGATTGGGATCGATCCCCGTCAGTGGGTCCATCGGGCTATTTCTCGATCCAGCCAGTGCACCATGACCGCTACATCAAATGCTGTGGTATGTGCTATCCTTCTATGGGATGGTGCATATAAAAGATCCCTTGCTGCTAATTGAAAAGAGTAGACCATGAAGTGGCGACAACGGGTTTCCTCCTTCGATATCTGTGTGGGCCGTAACCATATGTCCGACGCCATATAACCGTAAATAAAATGTGTTGAGTGTGTCGTTAAATAAATCACTTCCTTCTTGTCCTTCTTATTAATACTGAGTGTTGTCTATATCAGTCGGTAGAACGGGCGCCTGATATATTCCGTGGGTCCATTCTTTTATTGACATGTCCACCTTCTAAACAAGTTTCCCACGTCTGGTACATCTAAGGACGTGGTGTGAACAGGTCTGTCTGTGCGAAAGTGCATAATAATTATTATAAAAGACCAGTTGCTGTTAACTGAAAAAAAAATAGCAGGTGTCATCTGAAGACTTCAAGTCAGAATTGCTAAATACCTGACATCAAATAGCCGTCGATTATTTATTTAACGTTCGCTATTTTTATCGCTAACACAGTACACTTTTATCTTTAATATTTAGTATTAAAGTGACAGATCCTAGTGTTTAAACACTATATAATATCGGTCATAATTAGAGCTGCTTTTGATAACTGAAATCATACTTTACTTAGATTTTATTGCTAAGATTATCAGTTTACGTACATCATGGTGTTTTTAATATCACAAAATGCATTTTGCGTATTTTTTAACGCACGTGCGTCTGAAAAGTAACGGTTATGGAGTTGAGTTTTAGTTTATTTTATAATGGTGTTTCGTGCTGGTGTAAAATTATCCAAATATTTGTTTATTTGTTTTGTTTAAGGACACCAATGGAGCACATTGATTAATTAATCATCGGCTGTTGGATGTCAAACATTTAGTAATTCTGACCCATAGTCATCAGAGGAAACCTGCTATATTTTTCATAATGCAGAAAGGGATATTTTATATGTATTTCCAGACAGGAAAGCAATAATGACTTTTGTCCAGTTGTGGTTCACTGGTTGAGTCGAGAAAGAAATTCAAGTAGCTGAATGGATCCATCGAGCTGGTTCGATCTTTCAGTGCACGTACCTCAAGCGATCACTGAAGTGATTAAACTAAATCTCATCCCTTTATCCAAATGTGTTACATGGTTGTAGATTAAAGTTTGTTTTTATTAACGACATCACATATTGATTATTAATCATCGGCTATTGGATGTCAACCATTTCGTTATCCTGACATATAGCCTTAGAGAGGAAACCCGCTATATTTGTTTCCATTAGTAGCAAGGGGTCTTTTATATGCACATCCAAAAAACAGGAAAAACGCATACCACAGCTTTTGATATAACAGTCGTAGTGCACTGGCTGGAATGAGAAATAGCCCAATGGGCCCACCGACGGGGATCGATCTCAAACAGACCGCACATCAAGCGGGCGCCTTACCACTGGGGTACGTCCAGCCCCTAGCGTTGTAGATTAACTAAGCTTGGTTTCCATTTTGTCGGGCTGAAACTAGGGCCAGTCAGGAGAATTTTCCTGGAACGAGAAGACTCAAGGCTGGGTTCTTGGCGCCTTCTTCTATGGCTACATCATCACACAGATCCCAGGTGGATATCTGGCCACGAGATTTGGCGCCAAACGTCTTCTCGCCGTTGGACTTTTCTGTACCTCCACCATGACGATGCTCATACCAATGGCGGGAAGACTTCACGTCGGTGTTCTGATAGTGCTAAGGGTTGTCGGTGGACTGGGAGAGGTGAGTCGAGTGACAAAACCTAAATTTGTTTGTTTATTTTATTATATATGAAAGGTCCAAGAAAATAAACTACGATGTCCACATTGGACATAGAGTAAAATACTCTTGTGACGAACCAGAAAGGTTAATTCATTATATAAGTAGTTCGTTGTACACATTTGCGAAAGTTGGTTATTAATGTGTAACCAGGGGTAGTTTTGCAATTAATGATAACTACCGCATTTGAATATTATATTAATACCTATTGTTACTATTTATATATCCTACATTTATTTCAGTTACACTTTTAATAGTGTCACAACAGGTTGCATAATTATTTTATCAGTTGTCTAGCAGTTGGTTAGCTGTGTTGTGTTTTATGCAGTTGGGTGTGAGATCAGGGCACGTGAAGTTAGTGACAGTTACGCTTGACTGAACACTCTGACACATGACAGGTAGCAATGCATGCTGGTAAAATTCCGATCTTTTTCCCCGCCAAAAATAACCACACCTTGGGCACTTCCATCTTTTTCTTGGGACATCGAGATGCAAATGTAGAGCTACATGAAGTGAAAACTAAACTGTAGATCTTAACAGATTGCAAAGTCGTTAATTGTTTATATATATATATATATATATATATATATATATATATATATATATATATATATATATATATATATATATATATTATTCGTTTATATATATATTCGAGTGCTGTGTTTGGTGCGAGTTGAACAAGATGTTCTGGTGAGGAAATTGCATTTTTGTTTATGTGTGCACGCGACGACGTGTACATTGTACTTTGTATATATTGTCTCGCATCCATATGTGTTACAAACTAAATGTTAAGGATGCTTTGTTTTTATGTATTTTAGGTTTTTCTTTATGGCATTTTTTATTCTCTTGAACGCCCAACGTTGGGCGCCATCTGTAACCCTCACTCGGTTGAAGTAATGTTAACAACACTTCGGCGTAGGTTCAGCCATTTTTATTCAAGAGAATAAAAACATACCATAAAGAAAAACCAAAACATCTTGTTCAACCCGTCTTCATTCAAATTGCTGCTATCAATATTCCAGAGTAGATGACCCCAACTCATCACTTGGCAAGTTGCATTCTATCAAGCTGTCAACGACTTTAACTTCATGAATATTGCACAGATCCATTCTTGGTTTTATAATGAGAGGCTTTGCGGTCATGTTACAAATCTTCACTGGTAGTCGTACACTTGTTTTGTATTGGTTCAACTTGATAACCCTGGGACAGACTGTGTACCGAGAACTATCCACAATATTCTCTGTCACCACTTCAGAAATATTAAATTCAATTCCCTTTGCCATTCCACTAACAACTGTCGTCTCGTATGGAGCTACATGTACGGCCTTTTTATTCAATGACTTGACAACATAAGAGTTACAGGTGATACTATCAAATGCAACTTTCCACACAGTAGGAATATCAAAAGAATGGGTATCCTCTGAAACAAAGTCCTTGCATAACCTTATAATATTGGTTCCAACAATAACAGGGCACCCAGCAGTAAAATCTGTATCATGCACTACCAAAACGGGAATGGTAAACTCTGTGTTGGACAAGTCTGGCAAAGACCGCTTCTAAACGTCTCACATGTTCATCAAATGTCTTTGAAAATATCAATATGTCATCAATAAAAATCAAACATGTCTTTAAATGCATTTCTCCCATACATTTCTCCATCAACCTCTGAAAAGTAGCTGGCGCGTTAGTTAGAATAAAACCCATCCGGTTACATTCATAAAATCCTAACTTGCCCACTGTAAATGCTGTCTTTTCTTTGTCCCTCTCTTCTACTTCAACTTGCCAATACCCCGAACGAAGATCTAATTTGGAATAGTATCTAGAACCATGAAGAGTATCTATGACATCATCAAACCGAGGGAGCCTATAACTGTCTTTGTGAGTTCTCGAATTCAAAGTCCTAAAATCCAAACAAAACCTTAACGAACCATCCTTCTTCCTGACAAGTACTACGTTTGAAGCAAATGGGCTATTAGACTCCCTAATAATACCCGCATTCAACATTTCTTTCACATGTTGTCGTACCTCGTCATATTGAGTCTGTTTCGAGTTCCGAGTCTTCCAGTTCAGGAAGCAACAGTTCTCACACATACGTGAAGTATGTTATTCCCCAGCGAAGAAGAACAGTGCCAGTATCTTTGGAGACATCAATTCACCTAGAAGAGGATACTTCTAGGGAGCTGGTGATTGACAGTTTCCAGAGACGTAACAGTATCTTAGACTGTGGAGGATGTCGTAGCAGAAGAATCTCTGGAAACTCCAGAACAAGTGAATAGACGTTCCCAACGGAATCGAAAATCTCCCGATAGATTTCGAGACTGGGTTTATTGCCAACAGGTACACGATGAAGTGTTTGTTTAGATTGTGTGTCAGTCATAGTTTATAATGTGTATATAATGTATCAGTATTAACTGTTTTTAAGGTGATTATGGTTGATGCTCTTGGATGGGAGAATCGAAGATTTCATCTTTTGAGTGTGTTGTATTGTGCTGCTGCACATTGCAATTGCAATCATGGTATCACATTGTAAAATGTGTTCTATTTCACAAAACTTATTTTTATGATTGGGAAATATTAATCCTTTGATCCATCAATCACGTGGTAGAGGTAACTTTACTGAGCCACGGGGCAGAGGCAATTTCAGTGAACCCCGTGGTAGGGGCAATTACTTCTATCAGCGTGGTAGAGGTAACGTTACTCAACCACGAGGTCGAGGTTATTTCAACCAGCGTGAAGTTGTGGATCATGGTCTTCTTTTGGATGATGGTGATATTACTAACCCAAGCGGGCAGTGACCTCTCATGGTGGCCAACCAGAGGTCAGGGTTGATGAGAAATTTCTAGGCCAAACTTTTGTTAAAAGACTGATTGGTTCATCCAATGAGGGCATGATACATATTCAGAAACAGCAAATGACAGCATTGATCGACAGTGGATCAATGGTAACAACTATTTCAGAGAGTGGTTATCAGAGTTTAACAGATGAACCAGATCTTCGGAACCTAGATTCACTAGGAATAAAGGTGTCTGTGGCAGATGGATCTTCTTTGAAGTATTTAGGTTATATTGAATGTGCTATTGTCATCCCATTTTTGTCCAACACAGAGTTTACCATTCCCGTTTTGGTAGTGCATGATACAGATTTTACTGCTGTGTGCCCTGTTATTGTTGGAACCAATATTATACGGTTATGCAAGGACTTTGTTTCAGAGGATACCCATTCCATTATATGGAGATACTTTACGGTCAGTTCATTTTATGCAGTAGTTCGTTCTAAGCATGTTCGTTATAAGTGTACTTTACTGTCTGTGTCAATTATTTGCTCTATCTCATATTTAGAGTATGCACTTTTTAACAAATTCAGTAAGATAGATAGATAGATAGATAGATAGAGAGACAGACAGACAGACAGACAGACGTATAGATATATATATATAGATAGATCATGCTCATTCACACGGTATAAGCGTATTTAAAATGCATTTAATAGGAAAGAGTACACTATAGTACTGTCGGAAATGGAATACACATGATTTTCGTCGATTATTTCTTTCATATTAAACTGACAAGTAAATATTTTGTAAATACCCATTCAATGATACTTTACGTAATTTAGCATTTACTTGTTTTGGGCGCTCATTGATGTTCAAGGTGGTGTTTACTCTTGAAATTAAAAAAAATATATATCAGTAAACAGGTGATTTGTGCACTTTATTGGAACAGACTATAACAAATTTTGGTCTACGTGTCAATTTCATTGCTGTTACAATAGGTGAGGGACTGTTTCTGGTGATGGTTTGCCCCTATCCCTCTCCAAAACAAAATATTTGAAGTCATTTATAAGTACTTTTGAGCAAAACTGTGAAGAGCCATTATGAGTGATCCATTATACCGGTATTAAAGGTGCTGTCTCAATGTTGCCCAATGACAGCTATTGCAAATTATATATATATATAAAAATTTTGATTAACATTTAAAGAAGACACCTTTAACAACATGCCCAATAAATGATTATAGCAAATAATTTTATCTACTGGTAGAAAATACATTTTTATTGGAGAATCTTTATCACAGCGCACATTATATAGCACCTTTAAATTGATGTAAGATTGTGTAAATTTCTAATGTACTTTTATTGAATTTATATTCAATAAATATGCTTGTCATAATTAATAATTTATGCTGCAATTCAAAATAATCAGTTAACTTTCAGTTTTAAATTACAAGTTTGTTTAAGGGTAAATGAAATTGACACATATCGATCAAAATGTGTTATATTATGTTCCAATAAAGGTCACAAATCACCTGTTTACTGACATTTTTATTTTAATTTCAAGAGTAAACACCACCTTGAATATCAATGAGCGCACAAACCAAGTAGATGCTAAATTAGGTAAAGTATCACTGAATGGGTATTTACAAAATATTTACTTGTCAGTTTAATATGAAAGAAATAATCGACGAAAATCATTTGTATTCCATTTCCGACAGTACTTTAGTTATCTATATTTCACTGACGTTACGTTAAAATAGGTCACACAGGTAGTAAATAATGTAACAAAAATAACGTGGAGTTGTATTATCAAAAACACAGAATACTCTTGATAAATATGATGTACAGAGAAAGAAAGAAATGTTTTATTTAACGACGCACTCAACACATTTTATTTACGGTTATATGACGTCAGACATATGGTTAAGGACCACACAGATTCTAAGAGGAAACCCGCTGTCGCCACTACATGGGCTATTCTTCCGCTTAGCAGCAAGGGATCTTTTATTTGCGCTTCCCACAGGCAGGATAGCACAAACCATGGCCTTTGTTGAACCAGTTATGGATCACTGGTCGGTGAGCCTTGCGGAGCACTCACTCAGGGTTTGGAGTCGGTATCTGGATTAAAAATCCCATACCTCGACTGGGATCCGAACCCAGTACCTACCAGCCTGTAGACCGATGACCTGCCACGATGCCACCGAGGCCGGTATGCTGTAGAGAGAGTGAATGTTTTAAATGTCGTGTAGGTCAAGGTCAAAGTAGGACAATAAACTAAAATTATATCATTGTAGTAGGCCAGTAATGGTTGTTGGTAAACCATGCACTCTTAGGTATTCACGATTACATTAGTACAGAGTTGTACATTTAAAGTTCAGTTATGTCAAAATGCTAAAAGTGTGACATCGTAGGTTATTCCCGTGTGCGTGTGTGTGTATGTGTATGTGTGCATATCTGCCTATCTATATAATATGTATTAATTTATATATTTACAGGGAGTAACATTTCCGGGCATGTATGTCTTATGGGGCAACTGGGCCCCTACGTTGGAACGCAGTCAATTAACTGGATTTGTCATTGCGGGTATTACTCTAATTATGTGAATATCAGTGTTCTGTTCCTCACAGCATATAACCTAACATATGAGGTGATTAAAGTCCAGAAACAATTCGCGGGTCTTCTCGTGGCAGACAAAAACAGATGCTCACACCTTGCGCCCGACACCCCTAGTCTTCTTCACTCTTTTGGGTTGGGGCGTAGGCCAATGATAATGCATTCGCCTGATGCGCGGTCGGTCTTCAGATTGTGATTTAATTATTTCTGATGAACCTGTTTGCACCCTTTTGGGAACACAAACTAGAAGAGCAGACCACAAGACACATGCTTGGTGACTGCTGCGATCGATCAGTGAATGGACCTCACTTGGACGTGGATGGATGCACGTTCATTGCTGTTAACGAAGTGTTGAAAGTTATAATGGCACGAAATAATAACAAGATAGTAAACAATAATATCATTTTCAACTGAAGTAAGTAATTTTGTTGAAAAGTATTTATATCGACGTTTAAATATAATCGAAGACGCGGAATTAATATACAAACGAAAACACCACACATGAGGCCAAGTGACAGTTTTCGGAATTTTGTTATCGTGATAAATCCTGGTTGCCCATGACAGCGTACATATACCGTCCGATTTATCACGACAATTAAACAATGGGAAAAAAGCTTATATGAAAGTTGTATTAGAATAGCCGATGAATAATAAATCAATGTGAGCTACTGGTGTCGTTGTGGCTATCCGAACGACAAAACAGTAGCGCGTGATTAGGACCATATATCTGCATAATGCAGGGCCGAAAAGGCAAAAGGCAAGTTAGTGTTTGATTCCATGAAATTCTGACCCTCGTCGGGCTGGCCACTCGGTGGGTTCCCCCGTCCCTCGTTCGGCGCGAGGGCGCACAACTGGCCGTCTCGTCCCGCACACGTCGGTGAAGCGCACACGTTGGGACCCGAAAGATGGTGAACTATGCCTAAGCAGGACGAAGCCAAAGGAACTCTGGTTGAAGTCCACAGCGACGTGCAAATTGATCGTCAGACTTGGGTATTGGGGCGAAAGATCTAGTGCCGCGTCTATATATGTCTGTTTGTGTCTGCCCCTATACCCAGGGGGAAACACACATTGTTTTCTTCGAAAAATGGACCCGGCGTGCTGTAAGAGGTTTGCCACCAAAAAACATATCTGCATATATCTAGGATCACAACCTAGGTAGACAACCTTGTCAACAAGCTACTGAAAATTTGTTATTAGCTGTTAAATATGATTCCTCTCTGCCAAATTCACGCAGTGTTTACATTTGGCTAGTAGTCAGTTTGTGATTTGGTCTCTTTTTGAAAAGTGTTTACTTTATTTTTGAAGTTGATTCCAAATGGATTTCTTTTCCACGGAATACGATGGTGCTAACCGATTTTTGATAAAGTGTGTCCAACATGACCTCTCGCACCCCCCCCCCCCCCCCCCCCCCCCCCCCCCAAATGTTTTGCTGAGGGTCAACATGAAAACTAACTTATATATGTAAATGTTGGTTGATTTGGATAATTTTTGCTGCGATCTATATCAATTCATGGATGGCCAATTCAATAAAATAATTTTCAAAATCCAAGATGACCGCTATTATGCTCAACATTCCAAATGGCCGCCAAAATGGTAAAATGTTCTAATGGGTTCATGAAATATATTTCAAATTCCTTTAATGTTTTTTTCTTGTATACAGTATTTATTGTCGCATCTTTGTAGTCAATATAAAAAAAATACTCAGAATGGTCATCACAAATAGAAAAATGTTATCAGATATGCATCTAATATACAGACTTTGTAAAACAAGTTCACAAAGAAACACAATACGTAGACTAAACTTGTTAAAAATTATGCCTTTATGTTGTGAATTTTATTGGAAATAATTGATGATGAACATAATTTATGTCGAAGTTTATTGATCTAGTAGTTGTTTTATAAATTATAACAATGAATTATTTTTGTTGAAGTATTAATATTATTATTTTTTTTTTTTTTTTTTTTTTTTTGAGTGAGTGAGGGACTGATGGACTATTCAGTTAATAAATTATGAGTTTATGAATTATTTTTGTTGGATTATTATTATTATTATTATTATTATTATTATTATTATTATTAAATTATTTTTGGGGAAGGGGGACTGATGGACTATTTGTTTAATAAATTACGGGAAAATAAAATTTGTGTTACCTTTACCTTTTTCTTGCAAATGTGATATGGGAACTGAAGTGGGAAATGTAAAACAGGGTATAAGCCACCACAAGCATTTGTTTAAAGCACTCTAAGATCAACTTTAGATACATTGGATAGATTCCACATGTGAAAACCCTCATCCTGATAGTATACAAACCTGCTGTCGCCTTGTCAGCAGATTAGGATAGTTCAGCAATATGGGAAGTAACATGTTTGTATAGAAATTGCCGTTTCAAGTCTGGCATCAACTACACTTAATAAAGTACTAAACAATAAAACACTAAACTGTCTCCGCCACACTGTTGAGGAATGCCCAAATAGATCACTGATATGTTGATTTTCTAAATATGGTTCACGTCCAACGTACAGAAAACAATTTTCCAGTTGCTGTTATGCTGTTTTATTTTTAATCGCCAAAACTTTGACAAACACGTCTTATATCTCTGAAGAGATGATAACTATTCAACATCTCAGAATCCCTGCTGTTTATTAGCGTATCTTGAAAGAAAGGTTTTAATGGATTCCTGCGTGTTGAAAAACAAACTAAAATACCACTGGATCAGATCATGGGAATACCTATTAACACATTCTCTATGAATGCAGGTGGTCTGTCGTGTGCTATTGAGAGATGGATGTATATAAAGTATGCTTTGGCTACAGTCAATATTGCAAAAAGGGCACAAAGGCAACGGGCTACTGAATTTGGTGTAAAGCGAATGCAGAAAACTGCGAATCACGAAGAACATCACTTCAGACCCCTAACAACAATCTCTAACTACATCAGAAACAGAAGCCACAAATACAGTGATCATGTTACGAAATAACACATCACACTTTACAAATTAATAGAAAAATACCAAAGATTCTTGCTGATATTGATGAAAAAAAACCTCTGGACGTGACCTATTTAATATGACGTGGCTGATCACAAAACGTATTATAAGCGAGGTGCAACTAGAACATCACCAAAGTCTTTGTTAAAAACCAATATCCAGAATGTTTGCTCACAACCACCAACATCGGTTCCATCCAGGGAAATTGCTGGAGCAAAACCTCAAATTCGGGCAGGAGATATTCGGGAAAATGTGTTAACCTGAGACCGTTTTACTATGTACATGCATTTCCATTATTCTACCCTAAAACTTAGTTGTAATACATATAAAAATTCGTTTGCAACACTATATATAGCTGTTTGGTAGTATTGCTAATATGAATAAATGTTTTTATCCAGATTCATGCATTTTCCTTTAATTCAGAAAAAAACAGCCTGCCCCCTACACAAATGGAAGTCCGTACGCCTATGCCAGTATAAATATAAATGTACCAATAAATGCATTCTAGATACAGATTTCTCTGACCTTCGTTAATTCCTCAAAGAGGCTGCATATTGTCAATGTTTCGTCGAGGCATGCAGGCACATGTGCGTAGCTGACTACACTGATGTTTACATACTGGAACTCATGCTTCTTATTGCTATCAAATGCAAGGACCACCAACATTGTAAAGAGGGATAATCTACCACATTTTCAAGGCATTGGCGGAACACCTTGTGAATGCCTATCAACTTTTCATGTGGCAACTGGGGCCGACTATACCCATCCATTATTTGGGCTTTCCAAGTTTCAGAGTTTCATGATGCGAAAACGTCATGACACAACATTCTTACTGACAACTGGACCAAAGGAAAACAGAAACATCTGGGGAAAGTCAGTACATCGTGCTATTCCCTGACAAAGGGATAAAGATGCGACTCAGACTTATGAAACACCTGCCTGAATACCAAGTTGGCCAACACCACTGACCTACTAGACATGACATAATAGATGAGCTAATATAATAATGATTCCAGTTTGATACCGATGATGAAAGGTCGAAATCGGAAGACAATGTTCAGTTCAGTGACGGAAATGTGACATTTATGTTTACAACACTGTTCCATATTATTACATTATTCTAGGTATTCTGTATACATCACCCATCTGAGAGTGACTCACAACTGCCATACTTTTCTTTCGGCTGAGATACTTTTTGAATCATGATATCAATTTTGTCGTTTTACTATATATGATGCATGTTAGTAGTATGTAGTCCTTACGAGAAGAAACGCCATTTTCTTACTATGATATTTACTACAAGTTATTTAATTCTGGGCCAACTGTTTTCTAAACTGACACAAAAATAGTGGGGTTTTATTATTTCCAAAACATTTTACTTTTCACATCACTGAAAATAAAACGACAATAATATTCATGGAGGCTAGGAAGAACAATAGGTGGTCATTTATGTTTAGTAATTTGTAAGTGTTTCCAGTCAACTGTAACAATACAGTGGCAGTAAATATATAAGGCAATGATATTAACGAAATTTGAAATTGATTTGTGAAACCATTAGAAAATGTCACCATTTTTCGAGGCCATTTTTACTGTTGAGCTTAATGCCGGCCTTCGTGGATTTTGAAAATGATTTTATTGAATTGGCCATCCTTTAATTGATATAAATCGACGCAAAACATATTCAAATCGACCAACATTTACATATATAAGTAAGTTTTCTTGTTGACCGCCCAGCAAAACATTTATCACAAATCGGTTTGCACCATTAGATTCCTTTGCAAAAATCAATTTGGAATCAACTTCAAACATAAACTAAACACTTTCTAAACCGAGAACAAATCAGAGGCTGTCTAGTGGGCAAATGGAGAGCACTGCGCGAATTTCACAAAGGTGCATCATATTTAACAACGAATAAACCAAAAATCAGTTGTCAAGGCTGTCCACCTAGATTGTGATCCTAGAGATATGTAGATATGATTTTAGGTGGCAAACCTTTTACAACGCGCCGAGTTAATGTTTCCAATTTGTCCCCTGGGTACTATAACTGTGTGTGCCTCTATATCTGTCTGTCTGTCTCCCTGTCTCTTTATGTTTATTTTGATCGTTATGTCTCTGTTGTCCTTCTGCTTCGACTCCTCTCTTTCTTTCTCGTTTTGTTTTTTGCTGTGTTATCTCTCTCTTGTATCCTCTCTGTCTGTCTGCCCCTGTCAACTAGTTTATCTGGCTACAAAGCAACTGAATAAAAAATATTTAGGTCGATTTTTTTAATTTCATTTATTTGCATATACCATTATAATGCGGTGGTGGTGGTGGTGGTGGTAAAGGGGGGGGGGGGGGGGTCACACTGCACTACTACAAACATTTTGATGGCCAACATACGCGTTGATTAAACAAGTGGGAGCACAGGTATATGCATTTTATCTTGATAACAATAAACACTATGCTGAGTAAAATATAATACATTGATACACAGGAGAGTACATTTAAATGCTTACTTACGAAACTGTTGTATGTTTTAAATTGTATATTGTTTTGCGCTTATAGGATTTATATATTTTTTACGTTTTTCTTTTAAATATTTTAGGATCTTCATTTGGGATAGTATTCGGAATGCCAATATCAGGAATCCTCTGCGATTCCAGATTGCTTGGAGGATGGCCCTCTGTGTTCTATGTGTTTGGTAAGTGACATGGTGTTACCAGTGGCGTCTTTATTGATAGGTGTCTTGATTTACCATAGTTTGACAACCAAGAGCCGATGAAAATTTCGTGATAGGGTGTCTTTAAACATTGATGCATCCCTTTATTCGTGTCTTGAATGTTGTTAACGAACCAGTGCACGTTTTGGTGATTACGTCTAAAGGATAGTAAAAAATGGTACATATGTCACGGTACTGAAGCTGATGTGAATAACATGTTATGGTTATTATTATTATTATTATATTTATTATTATTATTATCGTTGTTGTTGTTTCTGGTAGATACATCATGGTATGTGTTATTCGGTTCAATTCATTCCTGTGTTTCGTTCCCGTGGTGGCTTTATCTAACACACTATCGATGTGCCCATCTGTGAAATTTTCTATCAGTGGGTATTGTGTTTTATTTTTTAAATCTGCTATTGTTATATTTGTAATAGATTCTATCAAATCTGGTATTGTTTTAATGCATTATTGATATATCAGTAATATATTATGTAAAATATGTTGCAGGTGGCCTGGGTTTACTGTGGTTTGTGTTTTGGATGTGGATAATTCACGAGACACCAG
The DNA here is from genome assembly GCF_016097555.1 of Gigantopelta aegis. NCBI lineage: Eukaryota > Metazoa > Mollusca > Gastropoda > Neomphalida > Peltospiridae > Gigantopelta > Gigantopelta aegis. The sequence continues at coordinate 5,266,887 of NC_054705.1, forward strand.
CCGACCACCCAACAATAACAAAGGCAGAACGGCAGTATATTGAGGAGTCCATTGGTGAAAAAGAGGTACTGTGTTTCAATACAATATATCATGGATGTTAGTTATGGGTAATCTATTCCAACTCGAGCAAATGTTATTGCTTTATTTTATAAAAATTGTTTGTGATGGCCGAGCATTTTTGTCCGTGGGTTGGAATTGCCTTGTGTGTGTGTGTGTGTGTGTGTGTGTGTGTATATATATATATTTATATATATATATATATATATATATATATATATATATATATATATATATATATATATATATATATATATATTATTTTATATGGAGAAAGAAAGTAAAGGTGCGAAGCGTAAACAATTCTGTTTGAAACAAATGTACTTAGTGCATTCAGTGTTTTATTTGTTAGTTACGCACCGCCAGGTTTTGACCTCTGTAATTCGTCAACGTCAATTATAACTAATGTATGTAAGTGTCTTCTTTTTTCGATTTTTCTGTCAATAAATATATTTAGCCTATATACCCAAGCATATATTTCAAATTCATCTGGGTTATATTTTGTGTTTTGATATTTACTTGCTTTTACAATATACGCAAAATTAATGTACTCCACATCGTCGAAGGTGCCAATAACAGGTGGGGTGGGCGGGATGGGATGGGGTGGCCTGGAGTCTGGCGACAGTAATATATTTATTCGTCTGTCAACTTGGGATGTATAGTTTTCAGAGTTCAGAAGTATGTAGCGAAGTGCACGCTTCTTACAATATTAAGCGAAATCAATCAGCTGCAATACAGTTTGAAATTTGAACTCATATATAATAATTTCGAAACCTCGAACTCCCTGAAACTCGAACTAGTTCCTCGTCCCCTTCGAGATCAAGTTATCGAAGTTTGACGGGCGGCACAGTGTAAAAAATAGTGGTACGGCTCGTGGTTGCCAGAGTTTGAAAAGTGGTACGGCCATGGCCATACCGGCCGTACCGTCTGCACTGATTGATACAGTTTTCTTGTTCACTTAATGTTAAAACGAAGACAACATTTGTAAACTATTTATTTAGTTGGCAATCTTTTGTTGGCTCACTGTACACATTGCTCCTACAATTGAATAAACCACATACGCCAAAAATATAGTCTCTTGTACAACGACAAAAGTCAGCGAACATAATATAAAAATATTAAATAAATACACGAATCGGCATCTTTGTAAATAAATAATTCAATACAATTTTGAGAGAAAATGTATGACATCACTCGCTGTCGTTAGTTCGTCACTGACTTTCACTGTTGTCATGTTGGTCACTGAGCGTTTTACAGTGTTTTACGTTTCTGTCTTTATCAACCATTAACCCCTGCGCGTGCTGTAACCTCACCGATGTGCAGGGGAGTAACATTCTCTTTGAGAATGGCGAATACAGCACAAATTGATTTTTTCAGTAAAAGTCAGTATCTATCAGTGATATTTGTATTTTTGCACAGTTCTTTACACTGTTTTTATTTAAATTTTGAAGTTTTATATTGATGTTGATCATCACCTTATTTGTTTGCATTACCATTGTTTGACATCCAATAGCAGATGTGTTTTTCGTGCTGGGGTGTCATTAAACATTCATTCATTCATTCATTCATTCATTTATCATCCATTAAAGGCTTTTTTAGAAGATATCGCTGGCACTATTATTATTTGAGATATCTCCTGCGATATTGTCCTAGATGATATCGCTTCTTATAATCTTGATTGGTCTAAATTTAATCACAAGACATTATTTTGTTACGTCACTGTGTAAGTTTCAGCGTTAAACCTAACATTAGTGACGTCACGCCACTGTCGTTCCGTTAGTTAACGAGTCCACGGCGGCCAAATATAGTGACATCTGTCTCACATACAACATTGTATATATCAACACCAGTTCGGGGGGGGGGGGGGGGGGGGTGTGTGTGTTTGTTTTTTGTTCGTGTTTTTTGTTTTGTTTGTTGTTTTGCCTTTGTTTGTGTTCCAAATACTAAGTATTTAGAGCCAATGTCAGCATCAAAACAGAGTTGTATATAGCCACAACACTCACGATAAACCGAAGCAGATCGTTAGCATGTTGAGGGGTGGAATTTAAGTAGTTTTTGATGACGTTAACATTGTAATCGTGTATTTGTGTTTTTCTTTTTGTCAATGTATTTTTGGATTCATCAGGAACAGCAAAAACATTACCCCCTTCAAATTCAACATGGTTTTATTGTGTGCATGATTAAACTTGCTGGGGAGTGTGGGAGACGTTCAGGGTGAATGTGTTGTAGAAATAGAGGGTTTGGCTCAAATTCAAAAGAGGAATTGAATATCTCGACAAGAATGTGGTCTGCTTGGTATACTAACTGACATTTTCCAGCACTTTTAACAGTTCGTCTCTCTCTCTCTCTCTCTCTCTCTCTCTCTCTCTCTCTCTCTCTCTCTCTCTCTCTCTCTCTCTCTCTCTCTCTCTCTCTCTCTCTCTCTCTCTCTCTCTCTATATATATATATATATATATATATGACTGTTACTTCTCAAACGCACGTACGTTTTTAAAAATATGAGAAATGCATTATTTTATATTAAAAGCACAAGGATGAACAAAAACACTTCGAATTGATGGGAAATGATAATATAAACCATAAAATCTAAGTAAAGTATGATTTCAGTTATCAAAAACGGCTATAATAGTAAAGCATATGCCTTAGTGTTTAAAAACTAGGGTATGTCCCTTTAACAATTAACCCACTATCATAGACAAACAGCCTAGATAACTGAGGTATGTGCCCATGACAGCGTGATTGAACCTTAATTGGCTATAAGGACGAAAATAAGTTGAAATTTAAGTTACATCTTGCAAACGCTAGCTAATTAAGTGCTGTGGGCAAACAAAATAAATCAGGTATAATATGTATGAATTAATTCTATAGAGCTATGTAATCCGTAAATTATGGGCTAAATGTACATAAACTAAAACGTTATTTAAAATAAATAACTTAAAGCGACAGACCCAAGTTTCAACTCTTGAAAATTAACACTAAGTTTAGTTAATCTACAAACCTGTAACACATTTGGATAAAGTTACAATTTAGTGAAACATGCGTCTGTAACTTTGAAATGGTGAAATACCCTCTGAAAATTTAGTAAAACTCGACTCCATAACTGTTACTTCTCAGACGCACGTGCGTTTTTAAAAATATGAGACAGGCATTTTGTGATGTTAAAAACACCAGGATGCCCCAAAACACTTCGAATGTACGAAAATTGATAATCTAAACCATAAAATATAAGTAAAGTATGATTTTAGTTGTCAAAAACGGCTATAATAGTAAAAAATATGCCTTAGTGTTTAAAAACTAGGGTATGTCTCTTTAATTGCAACTGTAGGAACTCTCGTTTTGCATTATTGATTTATTTTTAATAATTTCCTTCCAGTACTTGCCTACTCCGTGGAAGAAGATACTAACATGTCCAGCCTTGTGGGGTATCGCCGCCGCCCATTTTGCAGAAAACTGGTTATTATACATGATCTTGACCAGCCTTCCGACCTACATGAAGAACATACTCAAGTTTGACATGAAGTCGGTATGTTCGTGAATTTGTCACATCATTTCATTAATCCACAGTCGATATTATTATTGTACATTTTTTATTATAAAAAGGTTTCTTTGTTTTGTTTAACGACACCAATAGAGCACGTTCATTTATTAATCGTCGAAAAGAAAGAAATGTTTTATTTAACGACGCACTCAACACATTTTAATTACCGTTATATGTCGTCAGACATATGGTTAAAGCCTACCGCAGACGACATCTATCAGCTGAGCAAAAAGTTACTTCAGACTTTTTTAGCTCAGCTAATAGCTCTGAACAATTTCACCGCACACGATGAGCTAAGTGCTGAGCTACTTTGCTTACGACTGTAGCGATGACGTCACTCTAACGCAATGTTCGTGTTTCCACTGGTCAGTTAGTAAATTCAGCTCAGCTCAGCTGATAGCTCACGTAGCCCGCACACGATGAGATTTTTGCCACGCGAGGCCAAAAATATCAAACACAATAGATATCTTCCTCACGACCATGAGATGAGAGACGAAAAACTCAGCAACATTGCCCGCACACGAGAGCTATGAGCTGAGCAAAACGTCTCAAGTAACGTTTTGCTCAGCTGATAACTCTCGTGTGCGGTAGGCTTTAAGGACCACACAGAGATTGAGATAGGAAACCCGCTGTCGCCACTTCATGGGATACTCTTTCCGTTATTAATCGTCGGCTACTGGATGTCAAGCTAAAGTTTGTTTTGTTTAACGACACTACTAGAGCACATTGTTTTATTAATCATCGGCTATTGGATGTCAAACTAAAGTTTGTTTTGTTTAACGACACTACTAGAGCACATTGTTTTATTAATCATCGGCTATTGGATGTCAAGCATTTCGTACTGTTGTCATATAGAGAGGACACTCGCTACATGTTTCCATTAGCAGCAAGGGATCTATTTTATACATCATCCCACAAACAGGACAACACATACCACGGCATTTCATTGTTCAGTCATGGTGAACTGGCTGCAACAAGAAGTTGTTCGATCTGTTTAATGCATTTTCTCTTTTGTTTAAAAAAAGCCTGTTCTGGTGCCATCAGGGCCAAGGATTAAGGTCCATGTTCTTATTTGTTTCAATTGCTAAATTAGTTTTTCCTCGTCTGACTTAACTTCTGTGTTTATTGTAAACTATTGGATTTGTCTTTCCTCTTTTGATGCATTAACTATTTTACTTAAATGCTGCATTTATTGTAACTCTGGGGCGGATCTGGACACCTTGGACCCCCCCCCCCCCCCCTCTCAAATTTGAGAAGTGCCCCTTTTATTTAGGATTTTAAGGGTTTTTTTACAAATTTATTTAGTTTTTTAAAATTATTATTTTCAAACGATTAGAGGGCTCCCGCTGCCTGCACAACAATACTAGATTTGCGCAAGCTCAGTATAACTCACATGATATTTGAACGATCATATCCGTTTTGATTTGTTCAAATACCACGGTAATTTAATATTATAAAATATTGGCATTTTCTGTCAATGTATAGAACACTGAAGAATACGTCTGCCAGCATCCCTGTTGTAGCACTATTATATGATGGTCCATGTGAACCGTGTGTAATTTTTCAATAGTGCCTTTTCATAATGTTATGGTGACCTTTTTGTCTTGGACCCCCCCCTCCCCCCCCCCCCCCCCCCCCTCATCAGAAAAGCTGGATCCGTCCCAGTAACTTATTGGATTGTTTTGCTTTGATGTAGATTGGATTTCTATCTGGGATGCCGTACCTGTTGTCGTGGTTTATACAAATGGTTTCAAGTTATTTTGCTGACTACTTGCGAGCAAACCACTATCTATCAACTCAAAGGACAAGACAGCTATTCACCACAGCAGGTTGGTTATTTTGAAATATCTAACACATTCAGGTGGATTTAGTTCACTCAAGAGCACATACACGTATATGAATAGGATTATAGCTGTTTTGTAATATTGGACCCAGTGTACACAGTTTTAAGGTTTCTCAGCTTGTATAACATGTATCAAATCATTCGTGATTCCAGTGACTTTGTTGTTGTTGTTGTTTAAATTGGGGACTTGTAGAATACAAGTCGTAATGCTGAAACACGGAGCTCAAATAATTGTTTTTATTATTCTGGTGGAATGCATTTATCAACACCTCAACTGCCTAAGGTCGACGACAGTCACTTTTCGCACCCTTGTTTTGGCTTCGTACACAGTAAATAAAACATATCCAACGGTAATTTTTTTTATATGATATATTTGACAAAAGGTACTTTTTATTTATTTCATCTTTTGAAACTTAAAATTAATATTTTGTCCAGAATTATGAAAAATAACAAAATACCAATCTGTAAACAACGTTGTCCGCTTGTTAGTAGACCAGTTTTTATTTTAATGACGTCAGTATTCCAATGACGTCACTTTGAATCGCCTTACAATAACCATACACTGGGTACATGACGTTTCCGTTTTTAGAATGCTGGAAAAATTCCAATGCAAACTTGTTATTGAATTTTTTTTGTTTGAACATTACTAATGCATCTGAATGTGTCTGAAGAAAATCTTGTGATTAAATTTTTTTACCTTTTACGAAATATGGATATATGCTATATTTATTGTGTACGAACCCAAAACAAGGGTGCGAAAAGTGACTGTTGTCGACCTTAATAGTGGATACTGTGCGTGATTACGGTATAGCGCATGACTTTTGGTGACAGAAAAAAGGTTACACCATATTGCATACTGCTAATAATTTGCTTAAAGTTTCAACTTGATTTTTTAAAACAATATGTTTTTTCCACCAGGTTTTCTAATACCGGCAGTCCTTATTGTTGGTGTCGGCTACACTGGCTGTGACCATACTCTTGCAGTTGTTCTGTTAGCACTGACGTTGGGTACTTCCGCGTTGACCACACCAGGATACGTCGTCAACCCTCTTGATATTGCACCGAAATTTGCAGGTCTGTCAAAATTTAGGAATATTATTGGCATGTCAGTGAATTAGTCAGACGTGTGGCTTAGCTAAGTGTTAAACGGATCTAATTACTTCAAAACAGGATAATTCAGTTTTGTTTTCATTATTCCAATACACGGCGGTTGTATAGCAGCCACTACTGACGATTTGGTCTTGAGTGTCCTGACGTCACCAAGTACAACACGGGATTCATCTCAGTCGGTAAAGTGCTCGCTTTAGGCGCTTGTTCATGGGATCGAACCACCTCAGGGGACCCATTCTCCGGCTGGTTTTTGTTTTGTTTTTGGGTGTTTGTTTTTTTTACATCGCAACCAGTGCTCTACGATTAGCTTATCAAGGACCGTAGTTTGTGCTGTCCCGTCTATGGAAAAGCGTTTATAAAATATATCTTGCTGCTAATGGAAAATATGTAACGGGTTTCCACTAAACCTTCGTGACAAAATTTATCAAATGTTTGACACCCAATAGACGATCACGAATATATCAATGTGCTCTAGTGGTATCGTTAAACAAAATAAACGTTAACTTTTTATCGTTACGTTACGTACCACCAAATCCCGAAATTTCAAAGAAAAAAGCATTTGATATAAGTAATTAAAAATAATGTTTAATTTCCAAAACATTCTGCTGCCGCATTGTTTTTTTTTTTTTATTATTATTATTATTATTATTATTTTTTTTTTTTTTTTTTTTTTTTTTTTTTTGGGGGGGTGGGTTTTTTGGTGAACCCTAGAAACAAATCTTAATTTAAAAAAAAAAACAGTGAACACGTAGTGGGTTTTTTCATATGTAATATGCGTGTATTTTGGCCTCACCAATTGACTCTCACGCCAATGCTGGCACCGAATCAGCCGCAGTTCTCAGGCCACCACAATAACAGCTTGTGTTTGTGTGTGCGCGTGTGTGCGCGTGTGTGCGTGCGTGTGGTATGTATGTGTATTATTTATGTGTGTGTATGTGTGTGTGTGTGTATGCATGTATGTTTGCATGTGTGTGTGTGTGTGTGTGTGTGTATTTATTTATGTATGTATGTGTGTGCATGTATTTATGTATGTATGTATTTGTGTGTGTGTGCGTATGTATGTGTATTTGTGTATGAATGTATGCATACATTCTTTTTCAACGCAGTAACATATTTGGCTGCATTGTAAGATGTTTCCGATTAATAACATATTTCTACGATTGAACTTACATATTATTTTTGTTTTTGTTTTTTTGTTTAGAATATCAGTGTCTGTATATTTAATGTGTTCCTGGTCGTCTTAATATTTGTAAGAAGCCCAAACTAGAGTTTGTCTTCAAATAATTTCGAACGTACGAAAAAATATTTTAGGAAACAAAATGAAATTTAACCTTGCACAAATATTAGAACGATCAGAAACAAGTTTAATGCATAACCACTAATATTATATGCAGAAAATATATTTGATGTGTAATTGCAATCGTTAAAACTTCTCTGTTAGTCGATAACATCTTAAAAACTGCAGCAAACTCAGGAATGTCCCTTTAAACAACGCTAAATAAGTTTGTCGTAGGTGAGGCAAAGCTCGTGTTTTCTACTGTTGTGTTTGTGTTTGCTGTTTTCTAAAATAAAATCTAGCTGTTTGCAATGTTTCTATCTTTCTGTTTAACAGGTATTCTGTGACTGGCTTATAAATGTGATAGTTATTACATATTTCTGCATTCCAGGAATTCTGCTTGGAATCACTAATACCGTGGCAACTATTCCAGGATTTGTGGCGCCTATTGTTGTTGGGGTGCTTACCAATCACAATGTAAGTTTATTGCTTGAACATTTTGGATGTCTTTAAGGATTGTCAATTATAGCCTATACATTCAACTGGGAAGGAAAAGAAATCATTTAAAAAGAAGCCATTCACTCATAACTTTGGAGATGATTTGTTTTTGTTCATACCCCAATTTTATACCTTTTAATAATAACAATAAAAGCCCATATTTTATTCTGAATTAATGTTTTATGCATTAACAATAACACTTAATGCATTTTTTACTTTCACTGATAAATTAACAAACTCGGATTGCTACACTGGACCAATGACATAAAGTTAAATTGTAATGGATGTAACGTGAATATAATTATTTAAACATTATTTGATAGCAGTAATTAATTAACTTCAGTATTGGTACATCACTAGATTATGTATTTTTATGATAATGATGATGATGATGATGATAATGATGACATTAATAAATAATAATAATAATAATAATAATAATAATAAAACATAAATATATATATATATATATATATATATATATATATATATATATATATATATATATATATATATATATTCTTTGACAGGAAACAAGTGGCCAATGGCGGATCATCTTTTTCATATCTGCAGGAATCATACTACTCGGAGCTGCTATTTTCGCACTTCTCGCCCGTGGTGAGGAGATGCCGTGGTCTCGAAAAAACTCTGAGACGGATATTATTATAGAACCATGATACATCAAAGGGGCTGATTATTCACTTGCGCATGAGAAAGAGCACCAATAATTGTTGCACTTTTCCAGAAAAAATGTCTTAGACATCAAATGCCCCATGTCATGGACATAATTCTGTCCAGGTACATATAGCAAGTTCGTGTCAATTACATGGTGAATTGACTGCACTATGTTGTGATTTTCGTTTTAAATATATTTCGCAGCATTGTTGTAGATCTTGCATAAGTGTGATGAAGTATTATGTGAAATGGTTTGACATGCAATTATGATTTATTATGGTGTAATCTAGACATGATCACTCATAAAGGATTTTATTATCAGCACATCAAATAAATTGTAAATATTGAAACATAAGCGTACCAGATATATATTCATCAATTCAATTTAAATTGTATGTTTTCTGTTACGCAATGCAACTTACAATGTCAGAGATTCGCCAGTGTTCTCACGTTCCCAAACCGCAAATACCTCAAGTATACAGCACTATACAGGCTAGTGAAGAGTACCTTATCAATATTCTAAACTATACACCTACTAATATATACATGCATACACACACACACACACGCATACGTACGTACGTACGTACGTACGTACGTACGTACGTACACACACACACACACACACACACACACACACATATATATATATATATATATATATATATATATATATATATATATATATATATATATATATATATTATATGGTTCATGATTGAGATATTTAAATGTTTTTTGTTGATATGTCACCATATTTTATGTTATTTTAATGCGTTTTGTGAAGGTTCAAAAGCCAACAGAACTACTGCAGTAAATTGCAATTAGTATAAGGTTTTATATTTTGGAATGGAAGACTTGACTGAGAGTGCGACGTTTTGTCTGTACCAAAATGCATTTATAATAATTAGTTTGACTCATTTGCATCAGCAGATCAAAACACAAACCTAAATATACACACCAAACATGAATTAGAAATGCTATTATGTAAGTACAGTTCATACTTAGTGTTAGACTTACTTTACACGTGCTGGACATATTGTGTGATAAATTATATTAATTGTCAACATTACATATAATCACTTAAAATAATAACATAAGCCATGATGGTTGTAAGATCAACGAATATGGTGGATATTGCGTCCGTCCGATCTTGTTCAGTATTGCATAGAAAAATTTGTGTGAATTTTCATTAGCCAACATAAATTCAATGTGTTAAACAGAGGTGATATATAGATGTGTTATATAACACTAGACCACATATGGCGCAGATTCATGCTTTGATGTCTTAAGAGACCATTATGTTATTTTATTTATTTAATAATATTATTATTATTTGCCAAAATTTTGTTTTGTTTAAAGACACCTCTAGAACACATTGATTTATTAATCATCTGCTATTGGATGTCAAACATTAATTTTGGTAATTTTGACATATAGTCTAACAAAGGAAACCCGCTAAATGTTTCCATTAGTAGTAAGGGATCTTTTATATTCGCCATCCCATAGACAGGATAGCACATACCGCGGCTTTTCAAACATGATAATTGTGAAATGTTTAGATGAAACCCGCTACATTTGTCCTTTAACAACAAAATATCTTTATTATGCAGTTTTTCGTAATAGTTGGGCATTGACTGAGTTGGGGGTGAAAACATTGCTAAAGCCGCACGCCCTAGTTCCATCCAGCGAAAATAAATTATAATTTGGTTAATCTACAAACCTGTAACACACTTAGATCACGTTTTTATCAAATGGAGTGAAAAAGCAGGTTTTATATCGATAAATACCATGGGAATCCCCATGTCCCAATTGCTTGAAAAAATTTTGAAAGTTAGTATTCTGATGTCACCGGTAGATGTTGCTCGAAGCACAACAATGCCTACGTCACGACAAATTTTGCAGAGTGCGCACAGACTCGGGGTGTGTTCTTTTCACCTCTCCTGGACATGTTCCAACTGTTCTGTCCTGGTTGTATCCCCTCTCCAGATATCGTAAGACTTAGCAAAAGTATTGGTTTTAAGGGTTTGTAACGTTTTGTTTTGAGACACTTACTTGTCTGAACTTTATTGTTACTGAAAATGTTCACGAACTGTGAAGAAAAATCTCACAAATGAACAACAAGCAAACGACAACAAATCGGATGTTGATTGCGCGAACCGTGCACGAGAAAACAAAACGAACCAAAGTGATAACGGTCACGTGGTATACCAACGTCTGTGACGTTTACACAGGAAGATTCGCTCTAAAAATAGATTGGACCTCGCTTGCTTAACGGGTTTTTTCTCGAGTGCACGCGGCTTGTTAAGAAATACAAAAAATGCATTTCGTGGTTTTACAAACATCAGGATTACCAGGATTACCAAAAAGCACTTCAGGTGAATGGAAATGTGTATTCTAAATAATAAAATGTAAGTAAAGTGCAATTTTATTTGTGAAAAAATGGGTTTAATAGCGAAAAACAACGCCGTAATGGTTAACAACTAGCCGTAACTAGGGCGTGTCCCTTTGCTAATATACCCATCGAAGCAATTCGAACATTTGGCCCAAGTACTTCATGCGAGCGTTTTGCCATCTTGTCTAGATCGCGCCTCAGGATTAGCTACTCAGTTAAGCTAGCCATACACCATCCGTAATCCGTGGCTAGAGCGAAAAATAGCCCAATGAGCCCACCGACGGGAATCGATCGCAGGCCTACCGCACATCAAGCAAGTGCGTTACCAGTGGTCTACGTTCCGTCCCGCCCTATAGTACTATAGTCTCAACATATTATGTCATCACAGTAGCAGACGACATATACCATGCACTATATAATACCACGCCAGACGACTTATACCATGCACTATATAATAGCACGCCAGACGACTTATACCAAGCACTATATAACCGCACGCCTGGGCCACAGACGACTTATACCATGCACTATATAATAGCACGCCACAGACGACTTATACCATGCACTATATAATAGCACGCCACAGACGACTTATATCATGCACTATATAATAGCACGCCACAGACGACTTACACCATGCACTATATAATAGCACGCCACAGACGACTTATACCATGCACTATATAATAGCACGCCAGACGACTTATACCATGCACTATATAATAGCACGCCACAGACGACTTATACCATGCACTATATAATAGCACGCCAGACGACTTATACCATGCACTATATAATAGCACGCCAGACGACTTATACTATGCACTATATAACAGCACGCCTGGGCCACAGACGACTTATACCATGCACTATATAATAGCACGCCACAGACGACTTATACCATGCACTATATAATACCACGCCACAGACGACTTATACCATGCATTATATAATAGCACGCCTGGGCCACAGACGACTTATACCATGCACTATATAATAGCACGCCTGGGCCACAAACGACTTATACCATGCACTATATAATAGCACGCCTGGGCAACAGACGACTTATACCATGCACTATACAATAGCACGCCACAGACGACTTATACCATGCATTATATAATAGCAAGCCTGGGCCACAGACGACTTATACCATGCACTATATAATAGCACGCCTGGGCCACAGACGACTTATACCATGCACTATATAATAGCACGCCTGGGCCACGGACGACTTATACCATGCACTATATAATAGCACGCCACAGACGACTTATACCATGCATTATATAACAGCACGCCTGGGCCACAGACGACTTATACCATGCACTATATAATAGCACGCCTGGGCCAAAGACGACTTATACCATGCACTATATAATAGCACGCCTGGGCCAAAGACGACTTATACCATGCACTATATAATAGCACGCCACAGACGACTTATACCATGCACTATATAATAGCACGTCTGGGCAGCAGACGACTTATACCATGCACTATATAATAGCACGCCACAGACGACTTATACCATGCACTATATAATAGCACGCCTGGGCCACAGACGACTTATACCATGCACTATATAATAGCACGTCTGGGCAGCAGACGACTTATACCATGCACTATATAATAGCACGCCACAGACGACTTATACCATGCACTATATAATAGCACGCCTGGGCCACAGACGACTTATACCATGCACTATATAATAGCACGCCACAGACGACTTATACCATGCACTATATAATAGCACACCTGGGCCACAGACGACTTATACCATGCACTATATAATAGCACGCCTGGGCCAGAGACGACTTATACCATGCACTATATAATAGCACGCCACAGACGACTTATACCATGCACTATATAATAGCACGCCTGGGCCACAGACGACTTATACCATGCACTATATAATAGCACGCCACAGACGACATATACCATGCACTATATAACAGCACGCCTGGCCCACAGACGACTTATACCATGCACTATATAATAGCACGCCTGGGCCACAGACGACTTATACCATGCACTATATAATAGCACGCCTGGGCCACAGACGACTTATACCATGCACTATATAATAGCACGCCTGGGCCACAGACGACTTATACCATGCACTATATAATAGCACGCCACAGACGACTTATACCATGCACTATATAATAGCACGTCTGGCCAGCAGACGACTTATACCATGCACTATATAATAGCACGCCACAGACGACTTATACCATGCACTATATAATAGCACGTCTGGGCCACAGACGACTTATACCATGCACTATATAATAGCACGACTTATACCATGCACTGGGCCACAGACGACTTATACCATGCACTATATAATAGCACGCCTGGGCCACAGACGACTTATACCATGCACTATATAATAGCACGCCACAGACGACTTATACCATGCACTATATAATAGCACGTCTGGGCCACAGACGACTTATACCATGCACTATATAATAGCACGCCACAGACGACTTATACCATGCACTATATAATAGCACGCCTGGGCCACAGACGACTTATACCATGCACTATATAATAGCACGCCACAGACGACTTATACCATGCACTATATAATAGCACGCCTGGGCCACAGACGACTTATACCATGCACTATATAATAGCACGCCACAGACGACTTATACCATGCACTATATAATAGCACGCCTGGGCCACAGACGACTTATACCATGCACTATATAATAGCACGCCTGGGCAGCAGACGACTTATACCATGCACTATATAATAGCACACCTAGGCCACAGACGACTTATACCATGCACTATATAATAGCACGCCACAGACGACTTATACCATGCACTATATAATAGCACGCCTGGGCCACAGACGACTTATACCATGCACTATATAATAGCACGCCACAGACGACTTATACCATGCACTATATAATAGCACGCCACAGACGACTTATACCATGCACTATATAATAGCACGCCTGGGCCACAGACGACTTATACCATGCACTATATAATAGCACGCCACAGACGACTTATACCATGCACTATATAATACCACGCCACAGACGACTTATACCATGCACTATATAATAGCACGCCTGGGCCACAGACGACTTATACCATGCACTATATAATAGCACGCCTGGGCCACAGACGACTTATACCATGCACTATATAATAGCACGCCTGGGCCACAGACGACTTATACCATGCACTATATAATAGCACGCCACAGACGACTTATACCATGCACTATATAATAGCACGCCTGGGCCACAGACGACTTATACCATGCACTATATAATAGCACGCCTGGGCCACAGACGACTTATACCATGCACTATATAATAGCACGCCTGGGCCACAGACGACTTATACCATGCACTATATAATAGCACGCCACAGACGACTTATACCATGCACTATATAATAGCACGCCTGGGCCACAGACGACTTATACCATGCACTATATAATAGCACGCCTGGGCCACAGACGACTTATACCATGCACTATATAATAGCACGCCTGGGCCAAAGACGACTTATACCATGCACTATATAATAGCACGCCTGGGCCACAGACGACTTATACCATGCACTATATAATAGCACGCCTGGGCCACAGACGACTTATACCATGCACTATATAATAGCACGCCACAGACGACTTATACCATGCACTATATAATAGCACGCCTGGGCCACAGACGACTTATACCATGCACTATATAATAGCACGTCTGGGCAGCAGACGACTTATACCATGCACTATATAATAGCACGCCAGACGACTTATACCATGCACTATATAATAGCACGCCTGGGCCACAGACGACTTATACCATGCACTATATAATAGCACGCCTGGGCCACAGACGACTTATACCATGCACTATATAATAGCACGCCACAGACGACTTATACCATGCACTATATAATAGCACGCCTGGGCCACAGACGACTTATACCACCATGACACTATATAATAGCACGCCTGGGCCACAGACGACTTATACCATGCACTATATAATAGCACGCCTGGGCCACAGACGACTTATACCATGCACTATATAATAGCACGCCTGGGCCACAGACGACTTATACCATGCACTATATAATAGCACGCCTGGGCCACAGACGACTTATACCATGCACTATATAATAGCACGCCACAGACGACTTATACCATGCACAGCCACAGACTTATACCATGCACTATATAATAGCACGCCACTATATAATAGCACGCCACAGACGACTTATACCATGCACTATATAATAGCACGTCTGGGCCACAGACGACTTATACCATGCACTATATAATAGCACGCCTGGGCCACAGACGACTTATACCATGCACTATATAATAGCACGCCTGGGCCACAGACGACTTATACCATGCACTATATAATAGCACGCCTGGGCCACAGACGACTTATACCATGCACAGCAGCCACAGACGACTTATACCATGCACTATATAATAGCACGCCTGGGCCACAGACGACTTATACCATGCACTATATAATAGCACGCCACAGACGACTTATACCATGCACTATATAATAGCACGCCTGGGCCACAGACGACTTATACCATGCACTATATAATAGCACGCAGACGACTTATACCATGCACTATATAATAGACGACTTATACCATGCACTATATAATAGCACGCCTGGGCCACAGACGACTTATACCATGCACTATATAGCAGCTGGGCCACAGACGACACCAACGACTTATACCATGCACTATATAATAGCACGCCTGGGCCACAGACGACTTATACCATGCACTATATAATAGCACGCCTGGGCCACAGACGACTTATACCATGCACTATATAATAGCACACTGGGCCACAGACGACTTATACCATGCACTATATAATAGCACGCCTGGGCCACAGACGACTTATACCATGCACTATATAATAGCACGCCTGGGACCACAGACGACTTATACCATGCACTATATAATAGCACGCCTGGGCCACAGACGACTTATACCATGCACTATATAATAGCACTGGGCCACAGACGACTTATACCATGCACTATATAATAGCACGCCTGGGCCACAGACGACTTATACCATGCACTATATAATAGCACGCCACAGACGACTTATACCATGCACTATATAATAGCACGCCTGGGCCACAGACGACTTATACCATGCACTATATAATAGCACGCCACAGACGACTTATACCATGCACTATATAATAGCACGCCTGGGCCACAGACGACTTATACCATGCACTATATAATAGCACGCCTGGGCCACAGACGACTTATACCATGCACTATATAATAGCACGCCTGGGCCACAGACGACTTATACCATGCACTATATAATAGCACGCCTGGGCCACAGACGACTTATACCATGCACTATATAATAGCACACAGACACTTATACCATGCACTATATAATAGCACGCCTGGGCCACAGACGACTTATACCATGCACTATATAATAGCACGCCTGGGCCACAGACGACTTATACCATGCACTATATAATAGCACGCCTGGGCCACAGACGACTTATACCATGCACTATATAATAGCACGCCACAGACGACTTATACCATGCACTATATAATAGCACGCCTGGGCCACAGACGACTTATACCATGCACTATATAGCATAGCACGCCTACCATGCACTATATAATAGCACGCCTGGGCCACAGACGACTTATACCATGCACTATATAATAGCACGCCTGGGCCACAGACTTATACGCACCACAGACGACTTATACCATGCACTATATAATAGCACGCCTGGGCCACAGACGACTTATACCATGCACTATATAATAGCACGCCTGGGCCACAGACGACTTATACCATGCACTATATATATAGCACGCACTATATAATGGGCCACAGACGACTTATACCATGCACTATATAATAGCACTGGGCCACAGACGACTTATACCATGCACTATATAATAGCACGCCTGGGCCACAGACGACTTATACCATGCACTATATAATAGCAGACGACTTATACCATGCACTATATAATAGCACGCCTGGGCCACAGACGACTTATACCATGCACTATATAATAGCACGCCTGGGCCACAGACGACTTATACCATGCACTATATAATAGCACGCCTGGGCCACAGACGACTTATACCATGCACTATATAATAGCACGCCTGGGCCACAGACGACTTATACCATGCACTATATAATAGCACGCCTGGGCCACAGACGACTTATACCATGCACTATATAATAGCACGCCTGGGCCACAGACGACTTATACCATGCACTATATAATAATAGCACGCCACAGACGACTTATACCATGCACTATATAATAGCACGCCTGGGCCACAGACGACTTATACCATGCACTATATAATAGCACGCCTGGGCCACAGACGACTTATACCATGCACTATATAATAGCACGCCTGGGCCACAGACGACTTATACCATGCACTATATAATAGCACGCCTGGGCCACAGACGACTTATACCATGCACTATATAATAGCACACGCCACAGACGACTTATACCATGCACTATATAATAGCACGCCTGGGCCACAGACGACTTATACCATGCACTATATAATAGCACGCCACAGACGACTTATACCATGCACTATATAATAGCACGCCTGGGCCACAGACGACTTATACCATGCACTATATAATAGCACGCCTGGGCCACAGACGACTTATACCATGCACTATATAATAGCACGCCTGGGCCACAGACGACTTATACCATGCACTATATAATAGCACGCCTGGGCCACAGACGACTTATACCATGCACTATATAATAGCACGCCTGGGCCACAGACGACTTATACCATGCACTATATAATAGCACTGGCCACAGACGACTTATACCATGCACTATATAATAGCACGCCTGGGCCACAGACGACTTATACCATGCACTATATAATAGCACGCCTGGGCCACAGACGACTTATACCATGCACTATATAATAGCACTGGGCCACAGACGACTTATACCATGCACTATATAATAGCACGCCTGGGCCACAGACGACTTATACCATGCACTATATAATAGCACGCCACAGACGACTTATACCATGCACTATATAATAGCACGCCTGGGCCACAGACGACTTATACCATGCACTATATAATAGCACGCGGCCACAGACGACTTATACCATGCACTATACTGGGCCACAGACGACTTATACCATGCACTATATAATAGCACGCCTGGGCCACAGACGACTTATACCATGCACTATATAATAGCACGCCTGGGCCACAGACGACTTATACCATGCACTATATAATAGCACGCCTGGGCCACAGACGACTTATACCATGCACTATATAATAGCACGCCTGGGCCACAGACGACTTATACCATGCACTATATAATAGCACGCCTGGGCCACAGACGACTTATACCATGCACTATATAATAGCACGCCACAGACGACTTATACCATGCACTATATAATAGCACGCCTGGGCCACAGACGACTTATACCATGCACTATATAATAGCACGCCACAGACGACTTATACCATGCACTATATAATAGCACGCCTGGGCCACAGACGACTTATACCATGCACTATATAATAGCACGCCTGGGCCACAGACGACTTATACCATGCACTATATAATAGCACGCCACAGACGACTTATACCATGCACTATATAATAGCACGCCTGGGCCACAGACGACTTATACCATGCACTATATAATAGCACGCCTGGGCCACAGACGACTTATACCATGCACTATATAATAGCACGCCTGGGCCACAGACGACTTATACCATGCACTATATAATAGCACGCCACAGACGACTTATACCATGCACTATATAATAGCACGCCTGGGCCACAGACGACTTATACCATGCACTATATAATAGCACGCCACAGACGACTTATACCATGCACTATATAATAGCACGCCTGGGCCACAGACGACTTATACCATGCACTATATAATAGCACGCCACAGACGACTTATACCATGCACTATATAATAGCACGCCTGGGCCACAGACGACTTATACCATGCACTATATAATAGCACGCCACAGACGACTTATACCATGCACTATATAATAGCACGCCTGGGCCACAGACGACTTATACCATGCACTATATAATAGCACGCCTGGGCCACAGACGACTTATACCATGCACTATATAATAGCACGCCACAGACGACTTATACCATGCACTATATAATAGCACGCCTGGGCCACAGACGACTTATACCATGCACTATATAATAGCACGCCTGGGCCACAGACGACTTATACCATGCACTATATAATAGCACGCCACAGACGACTTATACCATGCACTATATAATAGCACGCCTGGGCCACAGACGACTTATACCATGCACTATATAATAGCACGCCTGGGCCACAGACGACTTATACCATGCACTATATAATAGCACGCCTGGGCCACAGACGACTTATACCATGCACTATATAATAGCACGCCTGGGCCACAGACGACTTATACCATGCACTATATAATAGCACGCCTGGGCCACAGACGACTTATACCATGCACTATATAATAGCACGCCTGGGCCACAGACGACTTATACCATGCACTATATAATAGCACGCCTGGGCCACAGACGACTTATACCATGCACTATATAATAGCACGCCTGGGCCACAGACGACTTATACCATGCACTATATAATAGCACGCCTGGGCCACAGACGACTTATACCATGCACTATATAATAGCACGCCACAGACGACTTATACCATGCACTATATAATAGCACGCCTGGGCCACAGACGACTTATACCATGCACTATATAATAGCACGCCACAGACGACTTATACCATGCACTATATAATAGCACGCCTGGGCCACAGACGACTTATACCATGCACTATATAATAGCACGCCTGGGCCACAGACGACTTATACCATGCACTATATAATAGCACGCCTGGGCCACAGACGACTTATACCATGCACTATATAATAGCACGCCTGGGCCACAGACGACTTATACCATGCACTATATAATAGCACGCCTGGGCCACAGACGACTTATACCATGCACTATATAATAGCACGCCTGGGCCACAGACGACTTATACCATGCACTATATAATAGCACGCCACAGACGACTTATACCATGCACTATATAATAGCACGCCTGGGCCACAGACGACTTATACCATGCACTATATAATAGCACGTCTGGGCCACAGACGACTTATACCATGCACTATATAATAGCACGCCTGGGCCACAGACGACTTATACCATGCACTATATAATAGCACGCCTGGGCCACAGACGACTTATACCATGCACTATATAATAGCACGCCTGGGCCACAGACGACTTATACCATGCACTATATAATAGCACGCCACAGACGACTTATACCATGCACTATATAATAGCACGCCACAGACGACTTATACCATGCACTATATAATAGCACGCCACAGACGACTTATACCATGCACTATATAATAGCACGCCTGGGCCACAGACGACTTATACCATGCACTATATAATAGCACGCCTGGGCCACAGACGACTTATACCATGCACTATATAATAGCACGCCTGGGCCACAGACGACTTATACCATGCACTATATAATAGCACGCCACAGACGACTTATACCATGCACTATATAATAGCACGCCTGGGCCACAGACGACTTATACCATGCACTATATAATAGCACGCCACAGACGACTTATACCATGCACTATATAATAGCACGCCTGGGCCACAGACGACTTATACCATGCACTATATAATAGCACGCCTGGGCCACAGACGACTTATACCATGCACTATATAATAGCACGCCTGGGCCACAGACGACTTATACCATGCACTATATAATAGCACGCCTGGGCCACAGACGACTTATACCATGCACTATATAATAGCACTGGGCCACAGACGACTTATACCATGCACTATATAATAGCACGCTGGGCCACAGACGACTTATACCATGCACTATATAATAGCACGCCTGGGCCACAGACGACTTATACCATGCACTATATAATAGCACGCACACGCCACAGACGACTTATACCATGCACTATATAATAGCACGCCTGGGCCACAGACGACTTATACCATGCACTATATAATAGCACGCCTGGGCCACAGACGACTTATACCATGCACTATATAATAGCACGCCTGGGCCACAGACGACTTATACCATGCACTATATAATAGCACGCCTGGGCCACAGACGACTTATACCATGCACTATATAATAGCACGCCTGGGCCACAGACGACTTATACCATGCACTATATAATAGCACGCCTGGGCCACAGACGACTTATACCATGCACTATATAATAGCACGCCACAGACGACTTATACCATGCACTATATAATAGCACGCCTGGGCCACAGACGACTTATACCATGCACTATATAATAGCACTGGGCCACAGACGACTTATACCATGCACTATATAATAGCACGCCTGGGCCACAGACGACTTATACCATGCACTATATAATAGCACGCCACAGACGACTTATACCATGCACTATATAATAGCACGCCTGGGCCACAGACGACTTATACCATGCACTATATAATAGCACGCCTGGGCCACAGACGACTTATACCATGCACTATATAATAGCACGCCTGGGCCACAGACGACTTATACCATGCACTATATAATAGCACGCCTGGGCCACAGACGACTTATACCATGCACTATATAATAGACAGCACACGCACTATATAATAGGCCACAGACGACTTATACCATGCACTATATAATAGCACGCCTGGGCCACAGACGACTTATACCATGCACTATATAATAGCACGCCTGGGCCACAGACGACTTATACCATGCACTATATAATAGCACGCCTGGGCCACAGACGACTTATACCATGCACTATATAATAGCACGCCACAGACGACTTATACCATGCACTATATAATAGCACGCCTGGGCCACAGACGACTTATACCATGCACTATATAATAGCACGCCTGGGCCACAGACGACTTATACCATGCACTATATAATAGCACGCCTGGGCCACAGACGACTTATACCATGCACTATATAATAGCACGCCTGGGCCACAGACGACTTATACCATGCACTATATAATAGCACGCCTGGGCCACAGACGACTTATACCATGCACTATATAATAGCACGCCTGGGCCACAGACGACTTATACCATGCACTATATAATAGCACGCCTGGGCCACAGACGACTTATACCATGCACTATATAATAGCACGCCTGGGCCACAGACGACTTATACCATGCACTATATAATAGCACGCCTGGGCCACAGACGACTTATACCATGCACTATATAATAGCACGCCTGGGCCACAGACGACTTATACCATGCACTATATAATAGCACGCCTGGGCCACAGACGACTTATACCATGCACTATATAATAGCACGCCTGGGCCACAGACGACTTATACCATGCACTATATAATAGCACGCCACAGACGACTTATACCATGCACTATATAATAGCACGCCTGGGCCACAGACGACTTATACCATGCACTATATAATAGCACGCCTGGGCCACAGACGACTTATACCATGCACTATATAATAGCACGCCTGGGCCACAGACGACTTATACCATGCACTATATATAGCATACGACTTATACCATGCACTATATAATAGCACGCCTGGGCCACAGACGACTTATACCATGCACTATATAATAGCACGCCACAGACGACTTATACCATGCACTATATAATAGCACGCCTGGGCCACAGACGACTTATACCATGCACTATATAATAGCACGCCACAGACGACTTATACCATGCACTATATAATAGCACGCCTGGGCCACAGACGACTTATACCATGCACTATATAATAGCACGCCTGGGCCACAGACGACTTATACCATGCACTATATAATAGCACGCCTGCTGGGCCACAGACGACTTATACCATGCACTATATAATAGCACGTCTGGGCCACAGACGACTTATACCATGCACTATATAATAGCACGCCACAGACGACTTATACCATGCACTATATAATAGCACGCCTGGGCCACAGACGACTTATACCATGCACTATATAATAGCACGCCACAGACGACTTATACCATGCACTATATAATAGCACGCCTGGGCCACAGACGACTTATACCATGCACTATATAATAGCACGCCACAGACGACTTATACCATGCACTATATAATAGCACGCCTGGGCCACAGACGACTTATACCATGCACTATATAATAGCACGCCACAGACGACGACTTATACCATGCACTATATAATAGCACGCCTGGGCCACAGACGACTTATACCATGCACTATATAATAGCACGCCACAGACGACTTATACCATGCACTATATAATAGCACGCCTGGGCCACAGACGACTTATACCATGCACTATATAATAGCACTGGGCACAGACGACTTATACCATGCACTATATAATAGCACGCCTGGGCCACAGACGACTTATACCATGCACTATATAATAGCACGCCTGGGCCACAGACGACTTATACCATGCACTATATAATAGCACGCCTGGGCCACAGACGACTTATACCATGCACTATATAATAGCACGCCACAGACGACTTATACCATGCACTATATAATAGCACGCCTGGGCCACAGACGACTTATACCATGCACTATATAATAGCACGCCACAGACGACTTATACCATGCACTATATAATAGCACGCCTGGGCCACAGACGACTTATACCATGCACTATATAATAGCACGCCTGGGCCACAGACGACTTATACCATGCACTATATAATAGCACGCCTGGGCCACAGACGACTTATACCATGCACTATATAATAGCACGCCACAGACGACTTATACCATGCACTATATAATAGCACGCCACAGACGACTTATACCATGCACTATATAATAGCACGCCACAGACGACTTATACCATGCACTATATAATAGCACGCCTGGGCCACAGACGACTTATACCATGCACTATATAATAGCACACTGGCCACAGACGACTTATACCATGCACTATATAATAGCACGCTGGGCCACAGACGACTTATACCATGCACTATATAATAGCACGCCACAGACGACTTATACCATGCACTATATAATAGCACGCCACAGACGACTTATACCATGCACTATATAATAGCACGCCACAGACGACTTATACCATGCACTATATAATAGCACGCCTGGGCCACAGACGACTTATACCATGCACTATATAATAGCACGCCTGGGCCACAGACGACTTATGCCATGCACTATATAATAGCACGCCTGGGCAGCAGACGACTTATACCATGCACTATATAATAGCAAGCCTGGGCCACAGACGACTTATACCATGCACTATATAATAGCACGCCACAGACGACTTATACCATGCACTATATAATAGCACGCCTGGGCCACAGACGACTTATACCATGCACTATATAATAGCACGTCTGGGCAGCAGACGACTTATACCATGCACTATATAATAGCACGCCTGGGCCACAGACGACTTATACCATGCACTATATAATAGCACGTCTGGGCCACAGACGACTTATACCATGCACTATATAATAGCACGCCTGGGCCACAGACGACTTATACCATGCACTATATAATAGCGCGTCTGGAGAGCAGACGACATATACCATGCACTATATAATAGCGTGTCTCTAACAATAAAGGTGCAAAAGCCCAATGGGAGGTGTTAGAAACTCTCAATAGCGACCACCTCCCCATTCTAACCAGCTATAAATGTAATACGACTTATACTGAAGAAGAAAAATGTATACCTAAATTTAAATTTAATAAAGCTAACTGGGCTGGCTTTACAAGCGACTGTAGCAAAATTAAGTTATAAAATAGCCTATAAAATGCCACTTATAAACTTACTAATAAAATATTAGAAATAGCTGAAAAGAATATTCCTAAAACTAAACCCTTCAATAAAAATAGACCAGTTAACTGGTGGACGGACGAAATTAAATCCAAATGCGGCTTTAGGAACAGGATGCGTAAACTTTATAAAAAAAACAGGGAAACAAGACTTTCACACTAAATATAAAAAAGCCAAAAACGAAGTAGGTAAGCTTATCATCAATGCTAAATAAGGCAGCTAGCATACATTTTGCGGTGAAATTAACAATAGAACATCTATTAGAGAAATGTGAAAAAAATTAAGGCTATTCCAGGACAACGCGCTAATTCCAGAGTCCTTCAAAAACATAAAACAGCAACTACTAATAAACAAACGGCCGACCTTCTCAGTAAAACTTTCAGTAAAAACAGTAGCAACGAAAATTATCCTAAACAATTTTTTTAGAAACTTAAGAAAGAGAACTCTCTACCAACTAATGATACTAAAACAGCAAATCACCCAACTACTGATAATTTAGAATTTAATAAACCGATAACAATGTTAGAATTAAAAACAGCTCTTAAGCTAAAAAAAAGTACTGCCACCGGGCCTGATCAAATAAGTTACACATTACTGAAGCATATGCCGGATGTAGCCCTAAAGGTAGTGTTATCCCTCTTTAACCGAATCTGGAGGGAGGGCCAAATGCCCACTGTGTGGAAACATGCAGAATGCTTTAGTCTCCCTAAAGCGGAAAAAGACCATTCCCTTCCAGGGAGTTATAGACCGATAACACTCACGTCCCACATGTGGAAAACCTTAAAAACTATTATCAATAAACGACTCAACAATTACCTACTCGAAAATAACCTAATAACTAATGTACAGAGCGGATTTAGAACTAAACATTCAACAATAGATCAAATAGTTAGATTACAAAATAGTATTAATGATGCATTTCGAAAATCTCATAAGGTTTTAACAATATTCATAGATATTGAAAAAAGCTTTTGATATGGTATGGCGTCAAAGTCTACTAAATAAACTACAGAGTAACGGTATTAAAGGTAATATGTTTAATT
Organism: Gigantopelta aegis; assembly: GCF_016097555.1. Classification (NCBI taxonomy): domain Eukaryota; kingdom Metazoa; phylum Mollusca; class Gastropoda; order Neomphalida; family Peltospiridae; genus Gigantopelta; species Gigantopelta aegis. The sequence continues at coordinate 5,293,305 of NC_054705.1, forward strand.
TTATCAACAATTTCATCCATAATAGATCAATCTCAGTTAGAGTGAACAGTCACTATTCAGATAGAACCGAAATAATTAATGGCATACCACAAGGTTCGGTCCTCTCACCAACCTTATTCAACATTTTTATTAATGACATAACTAAAGCACTTAATGCTAAAGGAAAAACAAAAACGACCACGCCATTAAACACAGCACTATTTGCCGATGATTGCGCCAGCTGGCGCACAGGCAACACAACCACTAATTTATTTCACCTAATGCAAGCTGATATGAATAGACTTAACAAATGGGCCCTGGACTGGGGCATTAAACTATCAGAAACTAAAACTGTCTATATGCTTTTTAATAAAGTGAATAAATCAGATAATCACCAACTTAAATCAGGTGATAAAATAATTCCAAGAGTCAAAAAATTTAAATTTCTAGGTGTAACTTTTGACTCAAAACTAACCTATAGTGACCATATCAATGACATAGTCAGGAACTCAAAAAATACTCTAAACTTGTTAAGAGCCATCTCAGGTACCAGTTGGGGAGCGCAAACAGAGGCAATGCTTATGGTTTACAAAACATGCATACTCTCCAGAATCGATTATGGAGCTCAAGCCTACAGTTGCGCCGCCCCCAAACTGTTACATAAATTAGATGTTATTCAAAACCAAGCTCTTAGAATCATAGCTAAAGTTCCATCAAATACCAGCGGACAGAGCTTAGAAGTTGAGTTTAACATTATGCCACTGAAATATCGTCGCAATCTTCAACATCTTAATTATCATCTAAAAATCCACTCTCTTAAACTAGATCACCCAGTTCAGGAACTCACTCCTATCATAGCTAAACCAGGACTAGTATTCAAAACAAATCAAAATCTTAATGATTCTTTCGCCACTAAAGCTAGTAAAATAGAAATAGAAGTAGGTATAGATAACACGCCAGTGGCACTATACCATATCAATCAGCCAGTCGAGTGCCACACACCATATCTAATTAAACAAGCTACGGATTCAACTCCATTTCCACCATTTAGGAACATCCTATTCGAAGCCGCAGCCAACGAAAATTACCCTGAGCACATCCATATCTACACGGATGGTTAAAAAAATCCAAATAACGGTAGGGTTGGCTTCGCAGTAGTTGAAGAAAAAATATATAAACACTCTAAATTAGTTAAATACGCCAGGCTGTCAGATAACTTATTAGTCTATACAGCAGAACTGACAGCCATCTATGAAGCTTTAATCTGGATTAAAACTAAACAATATTCTAAAAGCGTTACTTTTTCAGATAGTCTTAGCTCTATCCAATCACTTCAAACTAATAAATCTACCAGGCCAGATATACTCGCAGCCATCCACAATAAACTTCATGAACTAAACCAGCTTAATTTAATAGTAGTATTCGAATGGGTCCCAGCTCACGTAGGTATAATTCGCAATGAAACAGCTGACTATGGAGCCAAAACTGCACTTTCAATCACTAGCAAAATGACAGCACTACCATTAGGAATATCAGAACTAATGCCAAAAGCAAGAAAACACTACATTAATCAATGGCAGGCCAACTGGGACCTAACAACCAATACATGGCACTATAACATCAAACCACTAGTCAACTCTATCCGACCTAAACACTTAAACATTTATGTGGATAAAATAATTACTAAATTGCGCATAGGTAAATCTTCGCAGCTCAACAGCTGCTCTTTCACCAATAAAAACCCTGACTGTGAGTGTGGCACCCGGGAAGACATGAAACACTATCTCCTGGATTGCACGCTACACAACAGCCAGAGAAAACTAATGATAGAATCAATAACCGAAGCCAACCACAATAAACCAATTACACCTAACTTTTTACTTAACCCTGATAAATATCTAAAACATAAAACCTGCAAAGCAGTATATCAATTCGTCCAGTCCACCAAACCAAAACTATAAGTGCCACGTACTGCCCGCCTTGCCAGCGTTCGGTCGACGCGGACCACCAACCCGACTGATCGCAGTCAGGATGGGAAACCGAAGCACACCCATCGGGCTCCTGACAGTCATAAAGTTAAAAACTGAAATTAGAAAATGATCGCAACCACCCGCCTGTACGTCTCCCGGAGGGAAGAGCGACCTTCTGCACTCGACCGACATGCACTCCAATCCCGGGGACCAACGGAGGGAAGGTGGCTATCTATAATTAAGATAAGTAATTAATACGCTGCTTAACTCGTGACACCCGTGACTCCCTGGATGGAACATCCACCCTACGCACTCGAACAGACCACGTATTCCAACCCGGGGAGAGAACGGTGAAACGACAAATGTAAAAGCATATACCTAGCCAAATTAGCTGGCACAAATTCAGCAATAAATTAACAATTACTCAAAACCACCCGCCTGTACATCTCTCGGACGGAAGAGCGACCTTTAAGCACTCGACCAAACAAGCACTCCAATCCGGGGATCAACGGCGGGATGGTAGCGAATGATTTAATAACCGCTAGATATGACAATGCTTGAATCGTGACATCTGTGACCCCCTTGGCGGAACATCCACCCTACGCACTCGAACAGACCATGTATTCCAACCCGGGGGGAGAACGGTGAAACGACAAAAGTAAAAGCATATACTCAACCAAATTAGCTGGCATAAATTTATCAATATTAATTAACAATTACTCAAAACTACCCGCCTGTACATCCCTTGGATGGAAGAGTGACCTTAAACACTCGGCCAGGCACTCCAACCTAGGTATTAACGGCGGGACGGCAGCGAGTGATTAATAACCACTAGATATACCAATGCCATCCAGACCTAACCACGATAACCATATTATTCTACTGTAAATACTGTAAACTGTAAATGTTCTGAAGCTCGTGATTGACAACTGGCATACACCACCCGCTAACGACACATTATTATTATTATTATTATTATTAAAAACAAATTAATTTTTTTTTTATTACTATTTTTTTATTTCGTTTTTATTTTTTTAATTTTTATTTTTATTTTTTATATATATATTTTTTTCTTTCTTTCTTCCTCACTAAGACAGGATCGAAGTCGCAGTAACCCAAGTGGCTAATTAACAAGCCAATCAACATCGTTAGATAATCAACCAAGATAGGACACCACTAATTATCGCCTATTATTTTGGCAGCACTCTCATTGGTCAAATCCAGCCAATCACAGATCAAGAACCCCACTACACCTAACTGTAAATAAACTGCACGAATTTGTCTTTGCACCCGCACCATTTATTTTTTATTTTTTATGTTTAATGGTGGAAGAAGTGACCTAAATCGAATTGAACTCGTACGTGTAAAAAGAATATATAAGTCATTAGAACGCCGCCTAAAAAGAAATTATAAATGCCAACAAGGCAACATGCTCAACTATCTCCGCAAATATAACCCAAAGCAGTTTTATGTACATTTCGAAAAAAGGAAGAAAAACGTAAATTCAGAACTAACAAATGATGAATTCTATAACCATTTTAGCAAATTGGCTGAAAACGTGCCTAAATTAGACGAGACACAAGATTTTTTACGTAAATACGACCAGCAAGTTATTGACGCACCGAACCGCGAGCTTGACTCTGAAATTACAGAGAAGGAAATTCTTAATGCTGTACATAAGTTAAAGACGAACAAATCCAGTGGGCTTGACAAGGTATTAAACGAATATTTTATAAATTGTATAAATGTTTTGATGCCATGTTTATTGATATTATTTAACGCTGTCTTTGATTCGGGTACAGTTCCACACAGATGGTCATTGGGATGCATTGTTCCTATTTTTAAAAAAGGCAATACAAATGACCCTGATAATTACAGAGGCTTAACTTTAGTCAGTTGCTTAGGGAAATTATTTACTGCCATCCTAAATGAACGATTATTAGTTCTTGATAAAATGAATAATGTCATAAGTGACGCTCAATTTGGTTTTAGAAAACAGTTCTCAACGATCGACGCCGCTTTCATTCTTCAATCTTTAATTGAACGAATATTGAAGAATAAAAAGCGACTGTATTGCTGCTTCGTGGACTATAGTAAAGCATTTGATTATGTCAATAGACAAAAACTATGGTACAAAATGATTCAACTTGGTATCGATGGTAAAATGCTTAATGTTATCCGGTCACTGTATGATAATGTGAAATGCTGCGTCAAATATAACAGTATGCTATCCAACTTTTTCAGTTGTAGAAACGGACTTTTCCAAGGTGAAGTATTATCACCGATATTATTTTCCATGTTTGTAAATGACTGCGAAATGCATTTCTTATCAGATAATTGCCCCTATATCGACATCCAATCATTAAATATATTCCTACTTATGTATGCCGATGATATGGTTCTCCTAGCTGAAACACCAGAAGGCCTTCAGTCAATGCTCAATTCACTATCAAAATATACTACCAAATGGGACCTAACTGTAAATACAACTAAGACTAAGGTTGTCATTTTTTGAAATGGGGGGATCATTCGAGACAACGAAAAGTGGTTATACAAAGGTGAACAGTTAGAGGTTGTAAATGAATTCATTTATCTTGGCTTATTATACTGTTATAACGGTAAATTTAATCGAACTCAAAAACGATTCGCTGATCAGGGAAGAAAAGCCTTGTTTTCATTATTAAACGTATGCAAAAGACATTATTTTAATATTGAAACAATGCTATCTGTTTTTGACACCTATGTTAACAGTATTCTTAGTTATGGGTCAGAGGTCTGGGGATTCCACTGTGCAAGGGATGTTGAAAATATTCATACAAAATTCTGTAAAAAACTACTTGGAGTACAACAAGGGGCCTGTAATGAATTTATATATAGTGAGTTAGGGCGTTTTCCTCTGTATATTATGAGAAAATTAAGAATTTTTAAATATTGGATTAAAATACGAAATACTGAAAATTGTATCCTTTTAGCTATATATGAGGAAATGGAACGATTAAAGGGTAACTGGGTAACACAAGTCAAACAAGAACTAAATAGGCTTGGACTAAACTATATATGGAACATACCAAATGTTGGTAACAGAGAATATAATATAATTAAGGAAAGAATTTACGATAATTTTAAACAACATTGTTTTAGTCAAATAACGACTTCACCGAAAGGTACCTTATATAAATTTTTGTTACTTGAATTCAAGCTACAAACATATCTTAGACAACCCATACCATTAAATCACTTAAAAGAAATATCAAAGATCCGAATTAGTGCACACAAATTAAATATAGAAATCGGAAGGTATAGGAAAATTGACAGGGCCGAAAGAAAATGCACTATTTGTAACTATAATGATATAGAAGACGAATACCATTTTATCCTTATTTGCCCAGCTTTGAATGATTTGAGGAATAAGTATATAAAACAATGTTACCACAGACGTCCAAGCGTATTTAGGCTCATTGAACTATTAACAACTGAAAACAATAAAGACATCAATAACCTGGGAAAATATTTAGTTTTGGCAAATAAAGTTAGAGACGATTTACTGAAGCTTACTTAAAATATGACATCCACAAACCTGCCGTTTCATTAGCAAGTATATTAATCATATTTCATCTGGTATACATCAATATATACCTATATATTTAGAATTAGAATTATCACTATACCACGATAATGTTTATAGAGCACATATATATGTACATCCCACCACTATTACTAGTATACTATGTTAATTTTACCATTAATTCTTAAATCACTCTCCACCTGTATTTGTATATTTGTATATATACCGTAATTATATATGTATGTATTTATTCTGATAAGTTTGTTTAACTTAAGGCAAATAAAGAACTTGAACTTGAACTTGAACTTGAACCAGAAGCGGTCAGGCCCTTTATATGGGCCCTATGGGCAACCTAGGAGACACCACAGCATCGTAAAGGTCTAAAATGAACGAGCTACTCTCGATTCACTAATATCAAAACCTATATTAGCTCGGCCATTTACCTTTCAACCGACCAACCGAAATTGGGCCAAATTCCCTCAATCAAAATTGCGCACCCTTTTCTCTTTGGCATTTAACTGCTCCATTTAAATTCCATAGCACCACCACCACCCCCACCCGCCTGCTACCGATTTGATCGGGTTGCTGGTGCTCACTTGCACCTGCCAGTGCAGGCGGTCCCTCCTCTCCCCCCCCCCCCCCCCACCTTTCCTGTCATGGACGGAGGAGCCAGCCAAGGCCGGCTCTTGTGCCCACGACAGGCGTGCGCTACAACAGCTTGTTCTGAATGTGCACGTAAAACCCTATGACATGACATGACAAGAGCAGACGACATATACCATGCACTATATAATAGTGCGTCTGGAGAGCAGACGACATATACCATGCACTATATAGTCCTTTGCGATAAGGATCTTACCTCCCCTGAAAAATTGTCTCCCTTGATTGAATAGTCTGGCCTCAGATTACAGTTATCTTCCCATTTGGTTGTCCAAAATCCGGAAGTTTGACCGCGCAAGTAGTCTGCTGTTTGACTGATTATTTCATGGCAGACAGCTATGAAGTGGCAACTGTTTGACTGAAGTGACAGGGGATAGCATGTAGTTTGTAAACATGTGTAACTTGTTGACATTGGAGACTTGTTTGTGGTAATTCCGGCCCATGCAAAAGTAGTGATTTTTGTTTAAAATGGGTGTACTCTGGCCTGGTTTAGAGGGTGTGTCTGTTTAAACCAATATGCTGAGAGAAAGAGCTGGACAACAGGGGTTGTCCTTTTCAGGGTATGTGTTCCCCATGCAGGCAAAGGTACATACAAAACTTCACGGGCCTGCTGATATTAATAAAAATTATATAGCCACTAAGGCTATATAGAAACATATAGCGAAATTAATTGTGGTCTGAGGCCAGTCTGTTAACGCACTTCCGGAGAGGAAAACAATCGATAACAGTGGCGTCTAACAATGGAATTTTTGAAGCGTGCGATCTTGACAAGTTGAAAGTGCCCGATCTGAAGGAATATTTACGACAAAGAGGAGCCCATGTCACGGGGACTCGATTAGAACTTGTGAAACGGGCGAAGGGCGTACACGGGATGAAACTTCAGCCGTTGCGTGAAATTAATGCCAAAGATTTGGAAAATGCACAGAAGCGGAATTTAGAAAAATTTCGAACAACTTTCAACGAACATTTACCAGAACCATGGACGTTACATGATAAATGGGAGAAAGATGTAGATAAAATTCCAATTATGCGTAGTGCTGATTTGTACAATTATTTGGTGCTGAACAGAAATAGGACTTTTGATTCTAACTCCGTGAAGGCTAAACGCCAGTTGAAGGCAAAAGTATTTTACGAAGATAAACATGTACATGAAATTAAATTCCACAACATCAGTGAGACGTGTTCACTTGGTTATGTAAAATGTAAAGTTATCACATCGCTACCAACTGGGACAGAGAAGCAGAAGCCTGATTACGACGTGTGGGTGTGTTTGGCGAAGGTTTCTGGAAATGTACATGCTGCTGGATGCACATGCAATGCTGGGTAAGATATGTCAATTTAATATCTAGTAAAGGTTGCTAGTCAATTCGTACCCTGGTCATTTCGTACCCCGGTCATTTCGTACCATACCACATCGAGGTTCAGCACTTAAAAGGGAAGGGCATCTTTAGGAAACTGAGTGAACATTTGTATCGATTCCATGACATTTCGCTCCCAAAGCAGTTTGCCCCCAGTCAGTTCGCCCCCAACTTTTAGTCAGTTCGCCCCCAACTCCCAATTATTTGTTACTTTTAAATAACCTGTATTGTTTCTTTAGAGGCATGTTAAAGTGTTCGCGCGTGTATGTGTGTTTTTTTTTTTTCTTGGATTGTTGTCTTTCCACGATTTGGACGGATCATGAGTCAGTCAGGGGCTTTCCAGACGGTTCGTCCACGTACAATTCGTCCATTCGATTACAATATTTAGACCAATAAATCTAAAATGATATTTCTTAGCCATTGAAATGGTTAATTATTTTCGTTTTGTGGTAAACTACTAGTATACTATATGCGTCATAATAAATTTGTAAATTTTTACAATAATCATAAATTCACTTTAATTGTCCCATTCCCTATTATAATTACAATATTATAACTATAATAAACTATGTCTATCAAATTGTCTCCATCATATTTGGTACTCCCCTTCTGCCATGGGCAAAGCCACTGGCGATGTCAGAGATATAGGCATGGCAAAGCTGTTAGGTTACTAGGTTACAATCTGGCAATTCTCTGTCGATATTCCACTAAAATAAAGTGTCCGTACATTTATTTAGTCCGTGGACGTAATATACAGTAAATAACTAATACAAGTTTTTTTTTTATAGTGGACAAATTATCTAAGAACAATTTTTGGTTGTGGACGAATCGTCTCGAGTTCAACAGTGGGCGGATTTGTAGTGGACGAATCGTCTGCATCCCAGTCAGGGCACCGATGATATAATCACCAGTTTAATTAATTTATTTCTATATATAGTGTTTCATAAAATTAAAAAAAGCACAGTGGTATCTTTATGGAGGCGAACTGGTTATGCACGTGGGGGCGAACTGACATCCTACATATATCTGGGGGCGAAACGCCTGGTACCCATTTGTATCCTTTACAAAAATGCTAAGGCAATTTATATAAACAATATACTCACATGTATGTCTTTAATAGAGTTCAGTACATTTATCTTTTATTCACTGAAAACATTATTACTATAAAAGAATAAACACTTTACCTTAATCATATAATTAGATTTTATATTTTTCTGAGAATAATGAAGTGATTACAATCTTTTCAAATGAATGATTCCTAACCGTTGAGTTGTAAAATAAATAAACAAAACATCCCAGATTTTATACATGTAATAAAACCTTTCTTTAAATTTATGTGATACACAAATATTTGGGGGGCACCCTTTATTGGTACTGTTGGTTTGGAGAAAATATTAATAAGCTTATTTTGATTAAAAATAATATCTTTTCCCCCATGGAACTATTGAGACATACACATAATATATTACTACAGCATCATATAAAATTCATGTCAATACCCAGCGATGTATAAAATTACAATTTAGCTTCTATAAAGAAATGTTTTATATTAGCCATGTCACCCCGGGTTTGAAAGATAAACATCTAAAGAAGCCCTCTAATAACATGCTTGGTATTTTCTTGTAAATAGTTATTTCTATTTTATTTTAGGGAAGGAGAGTCATGTAATCATGTTGCTGCCCTGTTATATGTCATCGTGGATATCAGCACAAAGAAGGAGGCTGGTTTAGATGCATCAACATCTAACACCTGCAAATGGATACAACCAAGGAAAAGAAAGTTGAGTCCTAAAAAATCTCATGATTTAGTTTTCAAGAAGTACAAATTTACTGAAACTACAAGTGTTAATACAGGCAACCCATCTTCTGCAAAGAGACAGGATAATTCAAATACAGTGAAACCAATCGATATGACAAGTTTGTGTCAGAAATTAAAACAGTGTGCTCCACATACAGCAATTTTGCTATGTGACCAGAATTATTTAGACAACCAAAAGAAGGTGGACAAAACTGTATCAAATGCACCTGTTTTGCACCACATTAACTTTTTGTATTGCCACAGTGTCGATCTGCTAAGCGAAACATGATCAACCCATTTCAATGATTATTTGTCTTCACTTCAATGCTGTGAAAAAGATTGCAAGATCATTTAACAAAAGACAAGAGGACAGTCAAAGAGCCATCAGTGGATGACTTTTCGGGCTGGTCGGCTAACCAGTTCCAATTTTGGCCTAATTTACAGACTGAAAGACACAACACCACCAGACAGCACACTAAGGATTGTTATGAATTATTCCCAATTTCAAGTTGCCAGTGTTCGATGGGGTTCATCACACGAAGCTGCTGCCCGACGGATATATGCCAGGATAATTCAGAAGAGTCACCCAACAATGACAATAGATCAGTGTGGCGTCATACTAAATGCTAGTTTCCCCCATTTGGGAAGTAGCCCTGATGGGCTTCTGCACTGTACCCATTGTGACGAAAACAATGGAGTTCTAGAAATTAAGTGCCCGTATAAATACCGGTTTCTGACACCATCAGAAGCAGCCAAAGACAAAACTTTTTTTTGTGAATTAGTAAAGAACAAAGTGCAGCTAAAAAGAAATCACAGTTACTATTTCCAAATTCTCCGACAGCTGGCAATTTGCAAGAGGAAATGGTGTGACTTTTTTATTTGGACACTGAAGGGGCACTCGGTGGAAAGGATATGCTTTGACAGTAATGCCTGGGAAGATTTGCTGTCAAAATTAAACAGATTCTACAAGTCTGCTTTCATTCCAGAACTTTTCTCAGAAAGAGTTAAGCGTGGTTTACCTCTATATAAGTAAAAATGGTGTAATACTATATTAGGTACATTAATGAAATGCACGTCTTCAAGCTTGTTATCGTGAACTGTATGAACCTAAACCTTCTTAGTGACAATATTTGATGTGTTACTGGTACATTATGAAACAACGATCAATTATATGGGAGTTGTTCTTGTATTTATAGTTTTATTATCCTTTTCTCTCGTTTTTTTGTATTAATTACGGTAAAATCAGATGTGTGTATATATGTGTCAGTATAAAGGACACCCAGTTTTTATCGGTTAAGAAATGATTTTCTAGTTAAATAGATAATACTGCACAACTTTTTTAACGAGTGAACAAAGGTGTTTTTATTTATTATTTATTTAACCATTTTTGTTAACATAACCATACATATGATAAACATTTACATACATACATACACACAATAAATAATAATAAAATTTATTCCTTAAATAAATTGTGACACACTGACCAAAATTTTACAAATTCACACTTGAAAAAAGGCTACACTTTTTGTAATATTATAATATATATCTAATTCTTTTTTAATCCATTCCATTTTAGGAATACATGTGTAACTTTTCAAGTGACTCTTAAATATAATCTGCTTAGTTAATAATATAATTAAATTAATTGGATCATTGTTACTTGTTCTAAAACCCAAAATTACATTTTCTTTTGTAAAATGTATTGATATACCTGTTTTTTCAAGGATCCATTCTGTCAACCCTTTCCAAATAGGATTAATTTTACTACAGTCAAAAAATAAATGAATTAATGTTGATATTTCTTCTTCACAAAAAGAACAAAGTAGAGACTCAATATATCCTATGGTATGTAAAAACGGTTATCTGGTAATATTCTGTGGATAATTTTGTCCTGAAATCGTCTTAATTCTGTGTTGTCCGTGCAGCGAAACGGCATTGCATTGATAAGTTTCCAATTGTATTCTTAGTAAGGACAGTTTAGCTCTATTTCCCATTTTAAATTGTATATATATTTTTTGTAATTTTGATCCAAGCAATAATTAATTATAATAATTTGTTACTGCCTTTGCAGTTTATGTTAAGTTTAGAATTATTGTAAGTAAGAAATGATTTTTTTTTAGTTCTATTTTGAATTGTTTTATGTATATTGCAATACCGCTTGGTATATCAAAGGTTGTGGTATGTGCTGCCCTGTCTATGGGATGGTGCATATAAAAGATCCCTTGTTGCTAATCGAAAAGAGTTGCCCATGAAGTGGCGACAGCAGGTTTCCTGTCTTAATATCTATGTGGTCCTTAACCATATAACCGTAAATAAAAAATGTGTTGAGTGTTTCGTTAAATAAAACATGTCTCTCTTTCTTAAAATACTATAGTAATGTATAAAATTAATTTTAACATAGTATTTAGGAGATAACCATATGGAGTTTTTAGATTTGCAGGTGTTATTGTCTATTTGATCCCACAAATGTCATTTTTGACTGAAGGCGTTGTTAAATAAACAATAACACCCGCAAATCTAAAAACAACATACGGTTATGTCCATTGTAAATTGAATCGTCTCTCTACAGAACTAACTGTATATTTGGCATTTCTTCAAAAAAATACCTGGCTACAATCTAACTGTAGACCCTTGAATCATCCACTTTGCCAGTTCCAACTGCTAATGACATCATTAGCTTTCCGGGTGTGATTTTCATTTGATCCCGGAAAAAGAATGTAATTAACCAATCATAATACAGAACACACTCCAGTTAGTTTACAAATTGCAATAAATTGTTCATATGTATAAAATTTACCATTGTCATCTATTAAGTCATTTATATACCTAACCCCTGCTTCATACCTATAAAATGCTGAATTATTGTTTATGTTAATGACATCATTATACCAAATAAATTGAGACTATATGTCACTGTCACTACTGAGTTTGTTCTTACATGTTTTAAGGTATGCCCAACCAAGCCAATAAAGTGTCTTTCCAAAAGTTATTTTGTACTGTTGGCACACTATTCTTTTCAATATAATCTGGATCAAATTCCATTACGTTTAAATATATAATATACACTGTACATGTTTGTATGATCACTAACAAAAATTAAAGATACTAAATGCATATAAATTGTCATTCATCTTCATCGTGAACAAGAGGTGGTAACAAATTTGATAAACTAACACATATCTTCCATATTTTGGTTGCTTGATGTGCAAGATTAATTGGTATCACACCTTGCAAAATTCTAAAATTCTTAACATGTTCCATGGCTCGTTCAACATCTATTCGAAGATTTGCAATACGTCTAGTTTCTTCAACCTGCCTTCTTGTGAAACGTTGATATTTCAGTGGTGGTATGATTAACCGAATGCCTCTTGGTGTTGTCAAGTCCGAGATAAGAAAACCATTATCAGCCATTATGGAATCACCTCTTTGACAAATGTCCAGTATACCACATTTCAAGGTCAACTGTTTGTCACTGATACTTCCTGCCCAAAGGTCTGAGACAAATGTTATTACACCTGACGGGCTTATTCCCAACAAGGCTTTGTAAGTCATATGTGACTTATAATGCGAAAACATCAGACTTTTGTTTTTCAATGACTGGGGGTTTTGGGTGAAAATTTCTGTGTAATCGATTATTACACGACGATTGGGGTATTTTCTTCGGAATTTATTGGGTAATGTTTGTCGAATTATAGATTGTGATGGCCATGGTGTTAGAGCTGACCACTTCACACTTAAATATAAAATCCAATGACTGGTAATGCTACTGCAAGTAGATGTTGAAATGTGAAACCTCTGTGCAATATCTCCCAATAGAAGCCCCAGTCTAAGCTGGATAAGTACAAGAAAAAAACTCATCAACCAGCCTAAGGATCCTAGGTCGACCTTGATTGTTCCCGTTCCCTTTCCTGTGGGTATATTTTTCAGCATCAGTCATTTCATTAAACAAGACGTTGATTGTGGCGGCATTTGGTAGTCCAGTATAAAACATAAATTTTTCATCAGACTCCACAACATCTTCAATCATCAGATCTGGTCTTGCTGCCTTCACTCCCACAGATTTCATTTCAGTTGTAGAAAAGTTAGTTTGAGTAGAAACTGAAATCATCAGACATCTGTTTGGACATGTTATATTTGATGTCTGGCTCGAACAACTTGTTTGAGAAAATGTACATGTTTGTTCATTTTTGTGTAAATGCATGCCAAAATTGTGTTCTAAAACTGGTCCACAGTAATCATGCAGCTTTACTGATGCATATTCGTTTGACAAATTACAACCAAATAGAATGTGTGTAGTAGCATCACAGTTATCGGCTGTACATACAGCATCCACCTTGTCTTTCGATGGCTCATTTTCCACTACCTGTAAATAATTAAAATAAATGAAAACATAGACAGACATACATTCATAATAAGAATTTACTGCAGAAATGCAGAAAAACTAATTTGGGTGGGTAAATATTTCATTAGGGTATTTGTTTTATATTAAATTTTTAAAAATGTTTTCATAGTTGGGATGCAGATGATTCGTCCTTTGGATGTTTCGTCCACTGTTGAACTCGAGATGATTCATCCACAATCAAAAATTGTTGTTGAACAATTCGTCTACTATACAAAAAATTGTATTTACCGTATATTTCGTCCATGGACTAAATAAATGTACGGACAATTGTTATTTTAGTAGAATATCGACACAGAGTGTTGCCAAAGAAGTGCAGATTGTAACCTAACCTAACACAAGGGGGTTACCAAGTATGATGGGGACAATTTGATAGACATAGTCTATTATAGTTATAATATTGTTTTGTAAGTATTTTTATTATTATTAAATTATTATTATTATTTTCTAAATATATATTAATGCAATTTGGGTTAGGTATCTTAATTATTTTTGTCTTAACCAGGAATGTAAAAGATGTTACCCAGAATTAACGAATAAAACAAACAATAATTAAAATAATTTTTAAAAACGTTTTTAAATAAATAAAAAAACTATTACTTTAATACTTACAATAATGGAAAATAGCCTATAATTTATATTAAAAAAAAATTTTTTTTTAATAATAATAAAAATACTTACCAATGTTGTTCCAAAGGTCTTTACTCTTCCATCATCTAATATGAACAACGAAGGCACGTTGTTACATTTATCGCCTTTTATATACACTCCATCTTTAAAATGCGCTGAACATAAACGATCGTTTTTTTTCATTCAGCTGAAACGTCGGGCTCACAACTCGGATTCGTTTCATCCAGGCATTTTTCAGAATCTGGTCGCATGGAAATATATGTAAGACCACTAATTTACTATCTACAGTCTTTCCTCTATAGTTACTGCAACAGTAGTGACGATAGGCAGACTTCGATCTAGGAGTTTTAGAATGAGCGTCTGCATCCATTGTTCTTTCCTCTCCGGAAGTGGGTGCAATTTTGGTTTACGATTTTATGGTGTTTTTTCAAACAAAAGAGCGCTAATTATCAGAGGAGATAAGGACCATATCGCAAAGGACTATAATAGCGTGTCTGGAGAGCAGACGACATATGCCATGTGCTATACAGTATCACGTCTGAGCAGCAGGCGACATATGACATCCAATATATAGTATTAAGCATCTTAAGTGTCTCCTCAAACCCAAAGGCATTTTCGATTTGTGTTTGTCCTTTGGTTGGCAGTGAACACAATAATAAGCTTGCCAAAGTGTAGCATACAACAATTTTTTTTTTTAAACATAATTTTTAATGACTGTTTTAATGTAAACTGAAGCAAATGACCCTAATTAGAAGGAAAAACGTACAACATGTAATAATAGTTCATCATAAATTTTGTTCAGCATAGTAAACAGGACACGTCAATGAATATTCCAGAGGCCAATTTTGCAAATTTGCAAAAAAGTGTCCCCATGTTAGCCCGACAGGGGCTTGTTCTCCACCCTACACTTGAGGACGAAAATCTATGTTTTAAATTTTCACTACTCTACATAAATAATGATGATATACAGATGAAAATCTAGCTTGTATCCCTTCCTAGATACTGTATTTCCCCTTGCCCTCCCCCCTCCCCTACACACACACATACACACGCACGCACACACACACACACACACACACACACACACACACACACACACACACACACACTTCAAATATCGTTCCTACAGGCCTGTGCAAAGGTAGATAATATGTAGAGGCTGAGGTTAGGAGCCAGTTCCTTTTATCTTTAGGGTTTTGTAAGCATGATTATGAACAAACTGTTTCAGGTAGTTTGCTCCACATACTGACATAAAACGCATCTGTTATTATATATTGGAATAAAATAAAAATAATAACAATATATCTAGTGTTATTTTATGTACTAATTCATGGAGAAAGAAGACCGTCCTGGTGAAAATATATCACAGGTAAAACAATACAAAATAATGTATGATGCTTAGTCAATGTAGTAACTACTGTAATTTTTTCTTTAAATTGCTAAGCGCCAAAAGTGATTAATTATATTACTTTATGGTAACAGTCGAAAATTAGACGACGAAATGTTTCAACCTCTACCAAAAGTAGCAGGCATTCTGCCAGGAAATAATTTGAGGGTACGTAATAAAAAACTAAATATAGTCAAAGGCGTATATTGGGTGGTTATGGGTTTGAAATATATGTGGGTTTTTTTTGCATTGGACATTTTATTTCATGCGCTATTAAAAATTTTAAACATCAATTTTGGGTACATACGTGCAATTTTACCCTCCGTACTCTCTGGCAGAAACTCCGGGAAGGTACAAAATTATTTGGTGTAGAGCATCTTTAATATGACATACAGAAAGCATTGAACGTGCAGTTTTATTATGCTTTGATAGCGGACATTTGCTTTAAAACTAATTAACCATCATTCTGGCCGCAGTACGTATGTTGTTCCTGCCAAAGTGTTAGCAGTTTAATTGTAATGACAATATACCGAATTGATGATAAACATTGTTAACTAACGTATCAATGTACGTTTTGAAGCTGTTCTGTTATGAGGTTAACAAACTAACTAGATCAAGAGACGTTAGTATGGGGTCATTATGGGCTGTCGGTGAAAATTCATTTGGTAATTATAGGTAAATAAATGTAAACTATAAATATTCATATGTGAACAGATTGCAATACCTTTATTTAAAGTACATACTTGTTTTTCAATTTCACATTGTAAATGTACCAAATTGTCATGTTTATGTATTGCATTTATTATTTTGGTTTATACCTATCACACTGAAAATATTTTGCCCATAACTGTATTTATTCAAATATGAGGCAAAATCTAGACTGAAAATAATTTATGCTCATTAAATCGTTTTTTTTTTTTTTTCGCAATGTATTTATTTTATTGTTGGCATCAGTCAGTCTTGTTTATGATAGCAATATGTAAGCAAGATTGAGAATCTACGTGCGCTATGAAAGAAACAATCTTAAAATCAGTGGCGAGAAATTCAAAAGTTATGTTCCTTGGTATAAAAATCCCGGTCAGTCATAATTACTTTAATCAATCAATTATTTTATTTATGGTGGTTTAAATTTATGTTAGTGACACAAATCGGTTCTTTAAAATATATCACATAATAACATATAAATGGTGTTTTTGTTGTTGTTTGTTTGTTTTGTTTGTTTTGTGTTTTTGTCAAAATGAAAAATCGCTTTTAGAGTTGGCCGTCACGAGACATGTGGCCCAGTTAGAAATGTCGATCAGGACAAAGTGCTATCTTTGCTAGGGGCTGTTTCTGCACTATCGCGTCAGCGGGTCAGTGGATCTAATCAATAGTTACCAATACAGCCGGCACACAAGAACAACAAAACACAACAACATCATGTTCTTAGACTCCTTGTTTTCATTAACAAACCGTTAATGAAAACAAATTTAGGTTTGGTTTTCTAAGGCTGTCAGCTTTATTAAATGTTTAACACCCGATAGCCGCTGATTAATAAACCAATATGTTGCATTGGTGCCGTTAAAACAAAAACAAACTGTTGAGGTAGTGACACAATAAACAATACATCATTATATCAGTAAAGTTGACTGTCAAGATAAAGACGATGTTGGGTACCAGGACAGTTACTAAGTTAGTTTAGTGGTCCATTGGGAAGCGCAAGGCCACTTAGACCACTTCTCTACACACAGTGTGTTTGTGCATATGTGTGTGTGCGCGCGCGCTTGTACGCATGTATATGTGTGTGAGGGGGTGGGGTTGGTGGATGTATACTTGCGTGTGTGAGTTTGTGTGTTTGTGTGTGTGCGCGCGCACGTGTGTGTTTATGTGTGGATGCATCTCATGGGAGGGAATGTTTATCTATGTATGTATGTATGTATGTATGTATGTAAGTATGTATCCATGTGATTGTATGTGTGCGTGTATCTTTGCGTATGTGTTTGTGTGTGTGAATGTCTCTATCTTTGTACGCGCGCGTGTGTGTGTGCCTTCGTGCGTACGTACGTATTTGTGAACAGTTATCGTTCCTTTCTTCCCCTTTTTCTCTTCCTTCTTTTTTTTTGTCGTACATATTTTTTATTCTAAGTTTATTTTTTTAATTCTTTCTATTCATACTATTTATCTTTTCTTTCTTTCTGGTAAGTCTGCGGTAATATGAAGTAGACAGTACGTGTGCTGACATCAGCATTTGTTTACCAATCCTTCTTTTCTTTTCTTGTTCTGTCTGCCTTTATTTGTCCTTACATAATTGTTTCTTCGCCTTTTCCTTGTTTTTCTGTTTCACTCATTATATACCTATTTTCTCTGTCTTTATAGTAGGTCTGCAATAACCGTAATAAAGTAAATAGTATTATCACACTGTGAAGTTATTGTTGTTCGTCAGCACACTGAGCGATCAGTGTGAAAGTCCATTAACCGACATGTGGTCAGATGTACTAAGATCATTTAGAATCGTTTAATACTATTTAGTATAAAGGTGAGAACACCCAAATGCATTAGTTGACACATGTTGTAGATTCCACGTGATAAGAGACCATTCCATCCCTAATGCTTGTTCTAGTTGTGACGTAGTTTTACTTCCCAGGGGCGGAACTGGGATTTCGAGAAGAGAGGTTAGAACATCCAGAAGGACAGCATCTACGCGTGCTATACACCCACACATATATTTGAGGGCACTTTTACTTGGCAGCTAAAATATGAGTGGGGTGTGTGGGGTGGGTATGGGGCATTATTTTGGGACACATGTAAAATCAAGTTAAGGCTACAACAAAATATGCAATATACGTATGTATTGACGTATGAATATCTATATATTGTATGTATGTCGAGGTTGACTATTACATACATAGATATTAACGTAATTAAATCCTTTCTGGCCTCAAAGTATTTTGCCATGCCGCTGTTAGAACTCGATCCTGTGGCACCGAGTCACCCGCAATAAGCAGACTTGAATCGAAAGATGGCGCGTCAACAATAAGCATGTACATATTCGGGATGTTTTCGATGTCGTTGGCCTTTTGACATCACGTTTTGCATAACGTTGTTGTTTTCAAAGTGTTTTCTCCCAATGTAAGTTTTTCGTTTCTGACTAATAAAATGTTAAGGAAAAAACTTCCATTCTAAACACAGAATACGTTTGTTTTGTTTAACTACACCACTAGAACATCTTGATTAATTAATAATCGTCTATTGACTGTAAAGCACATACCACGACGTTTAACCAGTTGTGGTGCACTAGTTGGAACTAGAATAAAAAATGTTTTGAAAGCAAACACCTCAGGCGAGCGCTCAATCGACTGAGTTAAATTCCGTCCCCTCTAACCACAGATTCGTGTGCGAGTATCAGTATGTTCCGTCCCCTCTAAACACAGATTCGTGTGTCGTGTATCAGTATGTTCCGTCCCCTCTAAACACAGATTCGTGTGTCGTGTATCAGTATGCTCCGTCTCCTCTAAACACAGATTCGTGTGTCGTGTATCAGTATGTTCCTAGTAGCCCAAATTGGATTTGAATAAATGAATGAATACATTTATGAATGGA
Source organism: Gigantopelta aegis (assembly GCF_016097555.1). Classification (NCBI taxonomy): domain Eukaryota; kingdom Metazoa; phylum Mollusca; class Gastropoda; order Neomphalida; family Peltospiridae; genus Gigantopelta; species Gigantopelta aegis. The sequence continues at coordinate 5,312,632 of NC_054705.1, forward strand.
GGATGGAATGAATAAATGAATGAGTGAATGAATGAATTAATAAACAGACAAATAAATGAATGAATAAATGAATAAATAAACGAATGTTTCGTAAAACCCATCACACAAAAATTGCAATAAAAGTTCTGAATGGAATCGAAATGATTCCACCACATTTCTTTGTCCAAATAAATATTTTCGAGTTGCTGATAAATGCTTACACTCCACCAAAATGTGTCGCACAGTCAGAAAACACTAATAGTGCTCACAATGAGGTGGGGGATCTTTCTTCAAGATAAATGAATGGGTCAAGTAAATATGACCGACGCGGGCACGGTATATAGGCCATGAATTAAAAGGCAGGCTCAGATCTAGGATTATATATGGGCGTCCTACAACCAATAATGCATTTTAAATTTAAAATGTTCATCACACCACAATTGGAAGTAATACAATTTTAACATTAACAAGACTTGTTATCCATGATCCTTCCAACACTCACTCGAAAATATAATTTACCACGATTTTACTTTCGCGGGATTCCCAATTAAGCAAGGGCGTATCGAAGATTTGGTTAAATTCTAAAAACGGCAAATGAGCCGAAGTTACAAAGTGCACGACGTGTTTATTGAATACATCATTCTGTAGCAGTTGTACCGATACATTTCACACCTTTCATATTCAGTCGTTTTTGTTTTCAAACGAACTCCTATTTAACTGCATGAAAGTGTGGATCATTTTATGCATGCATGCAATATCTATGTATGTATGTATTGATGTATGTATGTATGCGTGCGTACGTACGTGCGTGCATGCGTGCGCGTGTATGTATGTATGCATATATGCATGTATGTATGAATGTATGCATGTATGCATGTATGTACGTATGTACGTATGTATGTACGTATGCACGTATGTACGTATGTATGTATGTATGTATGAATTTAAGAATGAACACACGGGCGCAGGCATTTTGTTAAACTAAAATCTTATTATATTATAATTTTCGTCTTCTGGGATTCGAAATCGATTTTAAATTCATCATGGTGATATTCAAAATATAACAGTTTTTTCGGTAATTATTATTTTTAATTGGTTTGGCTAGCACTATGATGTGTGCGCGTGTACGTGTCCGTGTGTGCGCATTAATTAATTATTATTATTATTATTATTATTATTATTATTATTATTATTATTTTATGACATCCTGATACCAATCCTCTGTCTCCCCAGGGCAGTGAATTGCTACATACACACGTGTTGAACAGGAAGGTGGTTATCAGATGTTTATCACTGATCCATCTTTTGTTTTACATCCGTTAAGAGTGACAAATTCAATTTGTTAATCTCAGATCACATCTGATGTAGTTAATTAAAAACTTACACCACGATCATATAATAGTCGCATCAACTTGCTGATACAGTGTCTTCTCCAGTTTCCGAATAAGAGTTGTCTATCCTGATTTGAAATCGACAAGGTAAGCCATACACTTAATGTTTATATGTTATTAGTGTTAGGTGCTAATACATTTTAACTTTTTATATAATAATTATATGTATAGTGTCATTTGACACTTTAATAAATAATAAAACAATTACTCATTCTGTTGATCATACAGTTGCTATTATTTTGTGTTCAGTCATTTTCATTTTTTGAATTTGCGATTTACTGATAAAAACATCAGCTTTCAAATTTCACTTCTGATCCCAATCGTGCTTCAATATCGTTGGTGGTCATAAAACCTACTGTAATACTAAACTACCGGTTGTATTGTTTGCCTAATTAATTCACTATTATCATATAACCATTTTATATGCACCATCTCACAGAAAGTATAGCACATACCACGGCCTTTGATAAACCACGTGCACTTGCTGGGGTGAGAACTAGTCCAAAGGCCACACCGACGGGGTTCGATCCCAAATCGACCGCGCATCAGGCGTGCCCTTTACAAGATTATTTCCAGCCTTTCATGTAATATTGATTTAAATTTGTTTTCGTTTTTTTAGATGAAGATAGCGATCGTTCTGGTTCTCTTGGTTGCCCTGGTCTCCGTACAGGAAGCCGACGCCTGGTTCAGATTCCGTAGAATTGTCAGACGAGTGGTTCGTGGTGTGAGCAGGGTGGTCAGGGTAATCAACAGGGTGAAGACAGGTAGGTGAATCACGTAGTGTGAGTGGGGATATAAGGATAGTTAACAGGGTGAAGACAGGTAGATGAATCACGTGGTATGAGTGGGGATATAAGGATAGTCAACATTATGAAGACAGGTAGATGAATCACGTGGTATGAGTGGGGTTATAAGAATAGTCAACATTATGAAGACAGGTAGATGAATCACGTGGTATGAGTGGGGTTATAAGGATAGTTAACAGGGTGAAGACAGGTAGATGAATCACGTGGTATGAGTGGGGTTATAAGAATAGTCAACATTATGAAGACAGGTAGATGAATCACGTGGTATGAGTGGGGTTATAAGGATAGTTAACAGGGTGAAGACAGGTAGATGAATCACGTGGTGTGAGTGGGGATATAAGGATAGTTAACAGGGTGAAGACAGGTAGATGAATCACGTGGTATGAGTGGGGTTATAAGGATAGTCAACATTATGAAGACAGGTAGATGAATCACGTGGTATGAGTGGGGATATAAGGATAGTTAACAGGGTGAAGACAGGTAGATGAATCACGTAGTGTGAGTGGGGTTATAAGGATAGTTAACAGGGTGAACACAGGTAGATGAATCACGTGGTATGAGTGGGGTTATAAGAATAGTTAACAGGGTGAAGACAGGTAGATGAATCACGTGGTATGAGTGGGGTTATAAGGATAGTCAACATTATGAAGACAGGTAGATGAATCACGTGGTATGAGTGGGGATATAAGGATAGTTAACAGGGTGAAGACAGGTAGATGAATCACGTGGTATGAGTGGGGATATAAGGATAGTTAACAGGGTGAAGACAGGTAGGTGAATCACGTAGTGTGAGTGGGGATATAAGGATAGTTAACAGGGTGAAGACAGGTAGATGAATCACGTGGTATGAGTGGGGTTATAAGGATAGTCAACATTATGAAGACAGGTAGATGAATCACGTGGTATGAGTGGGGTTATAAGGATAGTTAACAGGGTGAAAAGAGGTAGATGAATCACGTAGTGTGAGTGGGGTTATAAGGATAGTTAACAGGGTGAAGACAGGTAGATGAATCACGTGGTATGAGTGGGGTTATAAGAATAGTTAACAGGGTGAAGACAGGTAGATGAATCACGTGGTATTAGTGGGGTTATAAGGATAGTCAACATTATGAAGACAGGTAGATGAATCACGTGGTATGAGTGGGGATATAAGGACAGTTAACAGAGTGAAGACAGGTAGATGAATCACGTGGTATGAGTGGAGATATAAGGATAGTCAACATTATGAAGACAGGTAGATGAATCACGTGGTATGAGTGGGGTTATAAGGATAGTTAACAGGATGAAAAGAGGTAGATGAATCAAGTAGTGTGAGTGGGGTTATAAGGATAGTTAACAGGGTGAAGACAGGTAGATGAATCACGTGGTATGAGTGGGGTTATAAGAATAGTTAACAGGGTGAAGACAGGTAGATGAATCACGTGGTATGAGTGGGGTTATAAGGATAGTCAACATTATGAAGACAGGTAGATGAATCACGTGGTATGAGTGGGGATATAAGGATAGTTAACAGGGTGAAGACAGGTAGATGAATCACGTGGTATGAGTGGGGTTATAAGGATAGTTAACAGGGTGAAGACAGGTAGATGAATCACGTGGTATGAGTGGGGATATAAGGATAGTTAACAGGGTGAAGACAGCTAGATGAATCACGTGGTATGAGTGGGGTTATAAGAATAGTCAACATTATGAAGACAGGTAGATGAATCACGTGGTATGAGTGGGGTTATAAGGATAGTTAACAGGGTGAAGACAGGTAGATGAATCACGTGGTATGAGTGGGGTTATAAGGATAGTTAACAGGGTGAAGACAGGTAGATGAATCACGTGGTATGAGTGGGGATATAAGAATAGTTAACAGGGTGAAGACAGGTAGATGAATCACGTAGTGTGAGTGGGGATATAAGGATAGTCAACATTATGAAGACAGGTAGATGAATCACGTGGTATGAGTGGGGTTATAAGAATGGTCAACATGATGAAGACAGGTAGATGAATCACGTGGTATGAGTGGGGTTATAAGAATAGTCAACATTATGAAGACAGGTAGATGAATCACGTGGTATGAGTGGGGTTATAAGGATAGTTAACAGGGTGAAGACAGGTAGATGAATCACGTGGTATGAGTGGGGATATAAGGATAGTTAACAGGGTGAAGACAGGTAGGTGAATCACGTGGTATGAGTGGGGTTATAAGAATAGTCAACATTATGAAGACAGGTAGATGAATCACGTGGTGTGAGTGGGGATATAAGGATAGTTAACAGGGTGAAGACAGGTAGATGAATCACGTGGTATGAGTGGGGTTATAAGGATAGTTAACAGGGTGAAAAGAGGTAGATGAATCACGTGGTATGAGTGGGGTTATAAGGATAGTCAACATTATGAAGACAGGTAGATGAATCACATGGTATGAGTGGGGTTATAAGGATAGTCATCATTATGAAGACAAGTAGATGAATCACGTGGTATGAGTGGGGATATAAGGATAGTCAACATTATGAAGACAGGTAGATGAATCACGTGGTATGAGTGGGGTTATAAGGATAGTTAACAGGGTGAAAAGAGGTAGATGAATCACGTAGTGTGAGTGGGGTTATAAGGATAGTTAACAGGGTGAAGACAGGTAGATGAATCACGTGGTATGAGTGTCGTTATAAGAATAGTTAACAGGGTGAAGACAGGTAGATGAATCACGTGGTATGAGTGGGGTTATAAGGATAGTGAACATTATGAAGACAGGTAGATGAATCACGTGGTATGAGTGGGGATATAAGGATAGTTAACAGGGTGAAGACAGGTAGATGAATCACGTGGTATGAGTGGGGATATAAGGATAGTTAACAGGGTGAAGACAGGTAGGTGAATCACGTAGTGTGAGTGGGGATATAAGGATAGTTAACAGGGTGAAGACAGGTAGATGAATCACGTGGTATGAGTGGGGTTATAAGGATAGTCAACATTATGAAGACAGGTAGATGAATCACGTGGTATGAGTGGGGATATAAGGACAGTTAACAGGGTGAAGACAGGTAGATGAATCACGTGGTATGAGTGGAGATATAAGGATAGTCAACATTATGAAGACAGGTAGATGAATCACGTGGTATGAGTGGGGTTATAAGGATAGTTAACAGGGTGAAAAGAGGTAGATGAATCAAGTAGTGTGAGTGGGGTTATAAGGATAGTTAACAGGGTGAAGACAGGTAGATGAATCACGTGGTATGAGTGGGGTTATAAGAATAGTTAACAGGGTGAAGACAGGTAGATGAATCACGTGGTATGAGTGGGGTTATAAGGATAGTCAACATTATGAAGACAGGTAGATGAATCACGTGGTATGAGTGGGGATATAAGGATAGTTAACAGGGTGAAGACAGGTAGATGAATCACGTGGTATGAGTGGGGTTATAAGGATAGTCAACATTATGAAGACAGGTAGATGAATCACGTGGTATGAGTGGGGTTATAAGGATAGTTAACAGGGTGAAGACAGGTAGATGAATCACGTGGTATGAGTGGGGATATAAGGATAGTTAACAGGGTGAAGACAGCTAGATGAATCACGTGGTATGAGTGGGGTTATAAGGATAGTTAACAGGGTGAAGACAGGTAGATGAATCACGTGGTATGAGTGGGGATATAAGGATAGTTAACAGGGTGAAGACAGCTAGATGAATCACGTGGTATGAGTGGGGTTATAAGGATAGTTAACAGGGTGAAGACAGGTAGATGAATCACGTGGTATGAGTGGGGATATAAGGATAGTTAACAGGGTGATAACAGCTAGATGAATCACGTGGTATGAGTGCGGTTATAAGAATAGTCAACATTATGAAGACAGGTAGATGAATCACGTGGTATGAGTGGGGTTATAAGGATAGTTAACAGGGTGAAGACAGGTAGATGAATCACGTGGTATGAGTGGGGTTATAAGGATAGTTAACAGGGTGAAGACAGGTAGATGAATCACGTGGTATGAGTGGGGATATAAGGATAGTTAACAGGGTGAAGACAGGTAGATGAATCACGTAGTGTGAGTGGGGATATAAGGATAGTCAACATTATGAAGACAGGTAGATGAATCACGTGGTATGAGTGGGGATATAAGAATAGTCAACATTATGAAGACAGCTAGATGAATCACGTAGTGTGAGTGGGGATATAAGGATAGTTAACAGGGTGAAGACAGGTAGATGAATCACGTGGTATGAGTGGGGATATAAGGATAGTCAACATTATGAAGACAAGTAGATGAATCACGTGGTATGAGTGGGGATATAAGGATAGTCAACATTATGAAGACAGGTAGATGAATCACGTGGCGTGAGTGGGGTTATAAGGCTAGTCAACAGGGTGAAAACAGCTAGATGAATCACGCGGTGTGAGCAGGGTTATAAGGCTAGTCAACATTATGAAGACAGGTAGATGAATCAAGTGGCGTGAGTGGGGTTATAAGGCTAGTCAACAGGGTGAAAACAGCTAGATGAATCACGCGGTGTGAGCAGGGTTATAAGGATAGTCAACAGGGTGAAGACAGCTAGATGAATCACGCGGTGTGAACAGGGTTATAAGGATAGTGAACAGGGTGAAGACAGCTAGATGGATCACGCGGTGTGAACAGGGTTATAAGGATAGTCAACAGGGTGAAGACAGGTAGATGAATCACGCGGTGTGAATGGGGTTATAAGGATAGTCAACAGGGTGACGACAGCTAGATGACACACGGTGCGAGCAGGGTTATAAGAAATGTGGTTAGGATTGTAAGAGCGGTTATAAGATTATGACACAGTTGTAACACATGCTGCTATAAATAAACCTGAACTCATCTGAAGTTATTGGACAACAATGTCCCATAAGTCACACATTTTGGTAGAATTTTGTTTGTTCCACATGCTAGTCAACAGTTCTTGTGAATTTTTATTAATGCTATCTAATAGCGTGTTCATCATTTTCAAGTACAAGCGTAGTGTTTCAATTTGCCTTCATTTTGTTTTAGTGAACTGTTTGAGAGTTTGGCGCATAATCACCAAATGTTGCTTCTATAATCAACAAAACTTTATCAAGGATCAGATATGTTGGTGTTTTTTAATTTATCATAGTATTTAGCATGTTTACATCACACATGACTTCTAAACATTGTTCCAGTACACATTGACTCATAATGCATGCACAATCTATTGTGTACATTTATACTAAATCTACTGAAATGCACATTTGTCTATGTTTCATTACTCATTGGCTCATGATAATAATTGTCAAGTTGTTGGCTGTAAATTGTTATTTATCTCATTGTAAGAATATGACACAACACTGACACCATACAACTAAAAACAAATCGATATTTTTTTTTTACCTCATTAAAAACACAATTGCCGAAAATGTTATAGAATATGTCAAATGACAGCTAACGTCTTTGCTCTTTAACTATTCAAACTGTCCCAGCGAGATACATTTTTAGCCACGTCACATGGCAAATATTGTATGGGTCTATTGATGGCATACGTGGTGCATTCTACTGCCAAACAACAAGCGTCTGTGAACGTTAGGGCCCATTGTTTGGCTATATCATGTTCATACGAATTTTCCAAAGTAGCTACAAATAGTTGCTCAAATATCAATGCATGTTATATTGACCAAAAAAGAAAAACGAAAGAAAAAGAAAACGAAAAAGGTTGAGATACAGAAACCAAAACTGATTGTTGTGGATGTGGACAGCGAAAGAAGTTCAAAGATAGGAGGAGTTGCAAGACCGGGAAAACATAAGATGGAGTTCATGGTACTAAAATAAAAGGGGGTAATGGGATAACAAAACAAAAAATCTCTATGATATATATGTAAGGAGTCCTAGTGGGCAAACTCCGAAACTATTCATGGCATATTTTCGGCTCTTTGTGTTAAAGCTGTTGATCCATGTGGTCAGATATGTTTTGCATTCTTCCCTAGACGTTTCAGAAATTGATTCGCTCTATGTTCTCTATCATAACTGGAAGGAAGGATTAATGTACAGGTGACGAGATACCACCACTGCAACCCATCCTTTTGAAATACTAGCAAAGCAGATAGTGTGAAAATGTAGAGTTTTAGCTGAACACAACCGTATACTGGTTGATAAACTGATGCGATGGAAAACAACCGTATACTGGGTGATAAACTGATGCGATGGAAAACAACCGTATACTGGGTGATAAACTGATGCGATGGAAAACAACCGTATACTGGGTGATAAACTGATGCGATGGAAAACAACCGTATACTGGGTGATAAACTGATGTGATGGAAAACAACCGTATACTGGGTGATAAAGTGATGGAAAACAACCGTGTACTGGGTGATAAACTGATGTGATGGAAAACAACCGTATACTGGGTGATAAAGTGATGGAAAACAACCGTGTACTGGGTGATAAACTGATGTGATGGAAAACAACCGTATACTGGGTGATAAACTGATGTGATGGAAAACAACCGTATACTGGTTGATAAACTGATGTGATGGAAAACTAATACAAAATTAGCTATCTCAGACTAGATGTATATTTTTGTGTTGTTTATCGACACCACTAGAGCACATTGGTCTGTCAATCATCGGCTGTTGGATGTCAAACTACATATAGGTAGGCCTGAATTAGTATGTTTTTGAATCGGATCAACAGACGATTTGGTATAGTAAGGATAAAATCAAGTCTCAAATGAGAAAAGATCCTGTTTTGGTATGAACGTCAAATGCATCTGCATGTACATGGTAGTATAGATCAATTACCCCATCAGTCACAACCCTTAATACCAAGGCATGTGTGTAACAGATGCCATGATTATTACACTCCATGTAGTTATCATGATATTTGTAAATATTCTCATTCGGATCGATGCTAGTTTGACATTTGTATGATCTGTCTAGTTCACCTTTGGTACATATCTTACTCAGCTGATTGTAATGCCCATTATGCATGTTCATGAAATGTTGTTTGTTTGGGGTGTTTGTTTGTTTTGAGGTTCTTGTTGGAGAGGGGGGGGGGGGGGGGGTGTTGTTGTTTGGGGTTTTTTTGTTGTTGTTTTTTGGCAAAATAATAATTTAATATACTTACAAAGAAGTGTACAATGAATATTTCAAATTACATCATGTTTACTATGTTTGTTTTGGGGTTTTTCGTTTGTTTGTTTGTTTGTTGTTGTTTTTTGTTTGTTTGGTTTTTTTTTTGGGGGGGGGGGGGGGTTTGGGGGGGTTGGGGGGGTGGGGGGGATTGGGTTGGGGGTGGTGGTTGGGGATATGGGGGGGGGGGGCTGTAGATAGTGCCACATAACGTCACATAGTTTTGTCCCACCAGTCACATTTAAACAATGAGCACTATTAAAATGTTAAAGAGATATGTATCTCAAATCTGATCTAAATACAGAAGTACAATCTGTAGCTAGTGAAAGGCTGTAAACCACAATCATCTCGTTCAGCCTGAAATAGTAATTACAACGTGAGTAAAATCTATCAAAAACATGATCCATACATTTCCCATAAGTCGCAATAGCATTATGATGTTCTTTGGACAAGAGGAATCAAATTGCCATAAACAAATTTATGTTATTGTTTTTAGAAATACAAATACTTCCCCTTTAATATGTGATATATGACACTATTTTGTTTCACAGTGGGATTGTCCTTTGGAAGAGATGCGAAATTTAATGCGTTAATGGATTTGTCGCTAAGATATCAATTACATTTTAACCTCTATGACGGCGATTTCATATAAGTGTCGAAGCATCACTTCAATTAAAAAAAAAAAACATTTACGATATTATTATCGTTGTTGCACATTTTGCTTTAGTCTGGAACAACGCTAAGCAGTGCTGGGAAACTATCAAGGGCATAGGGAAACGTGACGAGAACAGCTTCGATCTGAACAAAGATGGCCACGTTGACTTGGAAGAACTCAGCAAGATGATTGGCGAGCGAGAAGCACGTGACTTAATGGATGCCTTGTCTGGCTCTTGTAAGCTCGTTTTCTTTATATCTTTTTGTAGCATATTATACACAACATTACTTAGTTATGTAGGCTTCCATTATTTCAGTTTATAACCGATAACCCAACAATGGAGATAGCTCAACTACCCGTATCAGTGTCGACAACAAACGCTGGCGTTTACCATTTAAAGAGACATTCCTGAGTTTGCTGCATTGTAAGATATTTCCGACTAATAAAATATTTCTATGATTAAACTTACATATTAAATATGTTTTCATGTTTAGAATGCCAGTGTCTGTATATTCAATGTGTTTCTGGTCGTCTTAATATTTGCAAGAAGCTCAAACTGAATTTTGTCTTTAAATGAAATTTAACCCAGTACAAATATTAGAACGATCAGAAACACGTTTAATATATAGCCACTAACATTTTATGCATAAAAAAATATATCTGATATGCAATTACAATCGTTAAAAAGTCTCTGTTAGTCGATAACATCCTTAAAATTGCAGAAAACTCAGGAATGTCCCTTTAAGGGCTACATAATTACAAACGACGTTTTAACGCTGACAACCTTTTAACCAGACATTAAACGATGTTCCGCTTGGTGACTGTTTGGTATCATGTTGCGAGTTAGTAAAATCAGCCTAACCAAGTGTTTAATAACTAAATGCTTGCCCTTCAATAGACCTACTCTCACGTTTTCCCTCGACTCAACAAGTGTCCCACTACTAAAGAAAAGTGCATACAAAACATCATGTGTTGCTA
>NC_054705.1:5323732-5338732 GCF_016097555.1 Gigantopelta aegis
ATGAACCGGCTGAGGCCGACACCTGCGCCCAGGACAGGCGTGCGCTACAACAGCTTGTTCTGAATGTGCACGTTAAATTCTCTGACCTGACCTGACCTGATAATGGAAAAATGTAGACTCAAAAAAAAACGACACAACTAGAGCAAATTTATTAATTAATCATCGGCTGTTACTGAAGACTGTCAGAATTACCAAATGTTTGACATCCAATAGCCATCTAGCGGTGTCGTTAAAGAGAACACACGTTAACTGTATCCATGGATGTAGGGACGATATTTGAAGTAGAAGTAAGCATCTAGGGGAGCAGAAGTATGTTGTCCTTGAAATAGTTTAATAAGATATCGGCTTCAGACCTTGCTAATAGACCTCTTTCACATTCCACTGCGCATGTGCCCGTTGTGGGGTAACTTGAGGACGCAAACCGCGAACTCACGCGAGATCTCGCAAAAATAGACCTTTAGACAAGTGGGGGGGTGGGGTGGGGGGGGGGGGGGGGGGGCATAGACATGGGAGGCCACGCAATAGGAATGTGAATATCTCCATGATTAATTATTCTATCAGTAGGGAACCCGACATCCAACAAGACTTATTGGAGACATTTGTGAATCATTTCTTATCAAGAAATAAAAAACATTTGATTGTTAACGCCCGACAAACCATCGGTTCGGATTCGTACGCAATAAATATCGGATAAAGGCTGAAATAATATTAATGTGTGCTCGCGTGTATGTATGCAGATATTTATTGTATTTAACATAATTTAAATATTTATAAAACATTATACAGATAAATGCATTCAGGATTCTTGTCGGGATTTCTTTTCACCAACTTATTTAAAATTTTGTTCGGTATTTGAAATAAAATTAAATGATACATATGAAATTTGAGCTATGGTATATAAAACATTAGAATCAGGCCCGTAGGAACGATATCTGGAGTTGGGGGAGGGGAGGGGGCACAATCTGTAGTGGAGGGACACAGTCTAGTGGGGGGGGGGGGGAACAAAAGCCATATTTTGGGGAATCTGGGTATCGAACAATCACCCCACGCAGGATTGAGAGTTCCGCTCAAATGAAAAACAAATCTGATTTTACATATAAAAGTCCTTGTCCTCAAATGATCGGGATAACATAGCAAGAACGTCTGTCTGAGGTTTCATTTGTCATAAGTTAGACCAAAGATCAAATTAGGATCGTATTGGGTTGCATGGGTCTGAAAAAGGTGATGAACTTTATGTTATGTATAATCATGTACGTTATAAAAACGTGTGATATTTGCATACCATATCGATATATAGGACTTCTCCCTATGCTTGTAATTCCTGTCGTGGACAGGCGTGCGCTACAACAGCTTGTTCTGAATGTGCACGTAAAACCCTATGACATGACATGACATGCTTGTAGATGTGTATCAAAGTGCTGATGGTATCGCTAACGATCTCGACCGATGTTCTCAGGTACAAAATACAAAATAGTAACCAAACACTATTGTACATACAGATATATGTTTACTGATCTTCATGTAAAGAAGAAGATGTCATCTTCTAAATTCTTCAAAACAAACAACGCAAACAGCCGCGTTTACTCGGTTTCTGACGTCATGCTAAGTTGTAGATTTTCGCGTGTGACAGCTCATATATGTTTTAAAACTTCGTAAATATCAGATATCATTTCAAGTGAAGTTGTATGTATCTGATATAAATGAAATAAAATAATAAATAAGATAAATAAATAAGTAAATAAATAAATACATAAATAAATAATTTGTGGATAGACATGTAACATTGATTAGTAGTTGTACGACTGTCTTTTTTTAATGAAACGATAAGGGGAAAATAGAGCTGTGATAAAGGTCTATGTGAGTTAGGGGTTTTGTTGGGGTTTTTAGGGGGAAGGGGAGGCATATTTTATTAAAGTTTAAATACTGATACATGTGGAGAATTAAACATCACTGGTAAATCCGCGTGAATATTTAACTATAATTCTAATTGTTAAAAGTAGCAAACACATTCCACTAAAGTTAATTTTATTGTATGAATCTTTTAATTTTGCGCTGTTAAAATACTCTTGACAGGCGGCTCCAGAGACTTCGTCAAAGTTAATGTTTCACTGCTTTTGGTCTTAAACCATTCCGATGTAAACTTTAGTAGACCGTTTTTCGCAGCCATTTTAACATCTTATACGAAATATGTAGGTCTAAGTTAGTCGCTAGAGATTCACAGCTCCTACGAAGCTACTCACGACGCTCATGACAACTGTCAATCATGCCCCCCAATTTGTATATAGCCTCGATACCGTCCAATTCGGCAAGGGACGGTACTCTTCGCGCACATGCGCAATGGGAATGTGAAAGAGGTCTATTATGTCACTATAATCAACTTTGTGACCAGACCATTGGCGGCAAAATCGAGGGAATTATAATGGCTAAATGGACTTCGGTTCAAAAACGTCGTTGGCGGATGGCGGATACCGAGGGTGGCGTTATATCGAGGGAAATAAACATGAATGAAAACGGTACTTTAAAGAAAGTTGGCGGTATGCGAGGTTGGCGTTAAATCGGGGGGCAATAAATCGAGGGTACACTATATATATATTTAGTATACATCTTTGGAGTAAAAACAAAAATGTAACAGAATTTGATGATATGAAATGTTTACTGTTTCATTGAATAATAAAAAAAAAATGTTTTTACACTAAATTGCGGTTGTATTGTTTTCTGTTTTGTTTTGTGTTTGTTTCTATTGTATACATTCCTATATCTGTGATAATAATAATTAAAAACCCACGCTACAAACATTAACACGGAGACAAAGACATTGTCTTGTTATGAAAATACAGGTCTAATTGGTGTAGTATCAGGCACAAAGGAGCGTGGGTGGGGGTGGCTGAGGGATGTCTACTTGCTTCCGCCATGTATGAATATACATTGTATATGCGTTATACACTTGAGGTTTAAACCAGTACAGGGTAAAACGTTTTTTCTTAAATGGACTGCTATGTTCAGCTAAAATGAAGGTCACTAACAAAAATACTCTTTAAATCATAAATGCCATGGGACACCTTATTTTCTTGCAGTTAGATTAAAATTATTATGAGGTGAGACATGTTTTATACAAGTACTGCCTGGATGAGTCCATTGCATTTATCAGTCATTTATCAGTTTAATATACCAGTGGTATTTGCTCTTAGGATTGATCCCAGTCGGTGGTCTCATTGGGCTGTTTCTTTGCAGCCAGTGCTCCACAAATGGTGTGACAAAGGCCGTGGTATGTACTATCCTATCTGTAGGATGTTGTCTGTATGAATGGTCCCTTGCTGCTAATCGAAAAGAGTGGCTCATTGAGTGATTGCGGCGAGTTTTCTATTCCATCATTTGCGACGTCATATAACTCCCATTAGAATGTGTTGCGTGCGTCGTTGAATAAAACAGTTCTGCTTTCCTTCAGTTAGGTTTCGCTTGATTTTGCTTGGACAGTGGAGTCACCAAAAGTAGACGCACTAGATAAGAATGCGAATATGACGGTACACACATCTTCGCTACAACGATTGTGATTATATTTAAAAAGAAATATTTAATGGGTGAGAACCCTGACCATATCTCCACTCTGTTCAATGATAATATAGTTTTCTTACACACCCGTCGGTGACAACACCATTCGATATTGTTGATAACACATAATGCTAATACATATACGTGTGATAGCAAGTTTACGAATGAATGCATGCATGAATGAATGTTCAACGACATCAAGACTTCCTGCTCCTAGGTGACGACCAGGTCTGAGTTTAGTCTGAGCGAGGAAAAAAACCACCCGTCGGCTAGACTAGTTTATGCGCCTCACGCTAAAACAAACGGTCACGTTGATAACCAGTGAAATAGTTCGCGAACGTTAGCGAAACATTTGCTGGCTGAACTTGGGGAAGGTTGCCACTACCATACCAGCCAGTGAAAAAAACACAATGGAAATCGATTACTCTGTGTCGTATTTTTGTTAATCTGAAATTGATTTCTCTAAGACACATACGTTAACTACGTTAAAGTACTCAGGCCATAAATACGTTTTAATTATGACGTGAGCGTTAAATATTTGACGTTCATGCGATGATAAACGCCAAAACCGTTTTACACACTGTATGAATGGCGCCACGTACAGTACACAGGACTGGTTGTCTTTAACAAATGTATATCATCCCCACCATCTGGAGTAAATGTCTTCCCCTTCTGGTAGTACATCACCGTCCTTGCTCTGTCAACATGTTTTAGATCGCTCGTCTGTGAAGCATCCCGGTAGCTGGATGTATGCTACATATTTATTTATGAAGGTGTAAGGGTGTAAAGGTACGGTTTACATTAGGGTAGCAGTTTCTTGCAACTCAAGCTGTCGTTTGGCATTTTTCCAAAAGTCTTTCTGTCATTCCAGTTCAGTGTGTTTGGCTGGCATTTTGTGTTTCTTGTCTCTGTTATCTTTCTTTCTTTCTTCTTTTTTTTTTTCAACCAAAACAGAATGACTCAGTTACTGATCAGCCCAGACTACTCTTCTGATAACTCGTGTCACACGGTTTGTAAATAGATGACTACAAATCAATAAACAAAGTGGGGTAACTGGTGCAAAGAGGGAAAGGTCACCTACTGCTACCCACTAGTCAAATGTCTAACACTGGGCTCAATTATTCCATTGTAGATCAGAATACATATTTTACCTGGTGAATTATTCTTCCCGTGAGAAAACGATTCAACAAATCCGTTACACACTTACAGCTTAGGCTTTGAAATGCAGTTATGAAATTCATTGATATCAATTTGTATGCCAATCCCACCCACCCCAATATTTATTACTACCACGGGTGTATGCCCTTCACCTCCAATTTATTACTACCCCCTCGCTACGACACTGCCTTCCCATCCCCCGAATCGCCATGAGTAGCTGTTACATTAATCAGTCAATGTTTATAACCCCAAACCAATCATAGTCGGTGTGTATAACCTCAAAAAATCATAGTCAGTGTTAATAACATCAAACCAAACATAGTCAGAGTTTATAACCTCGAAACAAAGATGTTATATCATTAAAGTGACACACCCTAGTTGAAAAAACCCCCAAACAAACAAACTACGGCATATCATTCACTATTAGAGCCGTTTTTAATAATTGAACTCAGGCATTACTTATATTTTATTTGTTTGATTATCCATTTCTGTACAATCGTGTTTCTGGTCACCTGATATATAATTAAACACACACACACACACACACACACACACACACACACACACACACAAACCGCACGTGCGTCTGAGAAGTAACTGTTATGGAGTCGAGTTCTAGTCTATTTTTAAGGATATTTTCCTGTTTCAACGTCACAGATTCCTGTTTCACTGTGTTGTAACTTTATCCTGATGTTCAACCTCGACGTACATACAATATATAGATATTCATACATCAATACTTACGAGCCAGTGCCAGGTCTGACCACTGTTTCATGCACGTAAGCGGGATCGACCACGTAGCGTGATTCAGTTAAAGAGCATTCATTTGAAGAGTTCAGGCGCAAAACGCGATATAAACCATTTTCATTCTTGTTTTCAGTTAAATCCATTATTGTATGTCGGTGAGGGCTAATCGTAGGCCCGCTGATTTGCCGCAAAACGCGATTGATCAGGGCCATAGCTAGGATTTTTTGTTGGGGGGGGGGGGGGGCAAATGAGTAGTTAAACAGTTAAGAAGAGACTTTTCTTTAAGTTTCTTTAATGCGTTCCGGATTTTATTCGGGGGGGGGGGGGGGGAGGCAACTGCTCCCTTGCCCCCCGCTAGCTACAACCCTCTTGATCCTTATGAAATTGTACTGGGTAAATCCCGTTTTTGATCAAAACGCGATATACGCCAATTAAAAATGTCACTTTTACTGAAAGTGAAAATAAAATAAAATGGATATATCGCGTTTTGCGCCTAAACTCTTCATTTTAAGGACAAATCGATAGCTAAGAACGTATCGTGGCAAGTCTGCAGGTTTCAGTCCCAGCAATGGCATCAAATAATTTGTGAGACCAGAAATGATTTAATTATCCCCTGTTATTATCTATGTATGCAACTGTCAAACCCGACATACAAACAAAATATAAATATTTATAAATCAATATCCATCCATCCATCCATCCATCCATCCATCCATAATATACGCACGTATATGTACTGTTATTCGTATATATTTTCTGCTTCAACACACTATTCAGCAGTTGGGACATTTTGGGCCAACTTGGTACATACGTTTTATTTAGAAGTGCGACATCTTGGGCAGTTGGGACAGGGTTAGGGCGGAATGTGTAGCTTACTGGACCGAATAACCGGCAGGAATGTCAGCCAATTTCGACCAGTGATCGCATGGTATTTTGTTTTATATGTGTGCAGGCACATAACCAAGTTAATTCTGCTTATCGCACAAAACACAATGCATTTTCTTCAAACATCTTATAATCCAAATAGTGTTCAATTTGTTTTGTCTTCATGGGACATTGTGTGGGTTCTGTTATATTCGCTAAAAGGCACGGACCTTGTAACACAACAGGAAACAGTTTTTTCTTCTTGATTTATGCGAATATTGGCGTCGAATAATTATTTGATAAGATAATTACACATGTTAATGGAGACATTGTAGAGTTGCATACATGTCATTCTAGTCCAGTGGGTTGGGCTGGCGTTTGGTGTTTCTTGTCTCCTTTGTCTTTCTTTCTTTCTTTGTCAACCAGAACAGAATGACTCAGTTACTGATCAGCCCAGACTACTCAAGTTCTGACAACTCGTTTAACAACACGCACGGTGCCACACGGTTTGTAATTGGATTATTACAAAGCGATAAAGAAAGTGGTGCACCTGGAGTAAAGAAGGAAATGTCACCTATTGCTACTCCTAGTCAAATGTCTAACACTGGGCTCTATTATTCTATTGTAGATCAGAATACATATTTTACCTGGTGTATTATTCTTCTCGTGGGAAAACGATTCAACACAATTCGTTACGCATTCACGGTGCAGGCTTTGAAATGAAGAACTTTATGAAATGCATTGATAGCAATTTGATTGTACAGTCCGGTATTCAATGCCCTCAAAGCGCAGACATAAATGGGATGAATCTCACTTCACTTTCATGTCTTTCTTCACTTCTTTGAATAGGTTGTATGGCTTCTTGTCATACAAGTTTGGATGGTGTGCTTTGAGAAAAAAGTTTGCAAACAACAAATGCGATCTCGTTTATGAATATCCTATGGAATATGTTTGTACGAAAAAAAGAAACATATAGTGATCATTTTTTACCCACACAGGCCCGTTTTTTATTTCGGGACTTTAAAAATCTCAGGTAATAAGCCGAAAACACGCCAGAATCGCTATAAAGGGGGTTAATATTTTTAAATTTTCCTTATGGGACTTTGCAGCGCTCGCGGTTTCGCACAACACATTTTATACAACCATAAAAAATTAGCCCCCCCCCCCCCCCCCCTTGAAAATCTGTCCTACGTGCCTGCTCACATTTATATTTATTTTTCAAATGAAAACAGAAGAAATACATTTTTTAATGATCATTATTATTTATCTATTATGCTAAATTATTTTCAAGAAAATCAGAATTCCTACCACTTCGTGAGGTGAATTGTCAGTTAGTAGTTAAGTGAGGGGGTAGGCGTGATTTTTTAATTATTATTATTATTATTTTTTTTTTACGAAAAACGGCCTATTTTTTAAAGTCACTGTAAAAGAGAGGCTTATTCAGATACATGGTTTTTTTCTTCTGGTAAAATATGTTACAATATGCAAAAGTATCGTGTAGGCTTATCGCATTGAGTTGTGAAATATCGTTGTGAAATATCGTTGTGTACTGGTTTAGCGTTGCGGCACTAATATTAATCTGCAATGCAATTGCACTATAATAAGTAATTAAATATACTTTCTGTCACGGGGAGTCTATAATACCTGTAACTGAATAAAACACGATTATCAAAATATCTCTCCTAACTGTATATCTATTAGATCTCTCTGTAACGGGCAGTTCAAAACCGCTTTGGCTCGTCTAGGTATGATCAGAGATACGATCTTATATAAAGTATATGTAATATAGCATGTTTAGTTCACTAGAAAACACAACAAAAACACAATACACTTTGGAATCTGTATTAACCTACGCTGACAAATGTACTGCCGCAGTAGTTAATTAATAACAACAATAATAACAACCCAGAACTGATCACTTAATTAGTTAATATCTAGGTGTCTAGTTTACACAATATGCGAATCACTTCACCGTGACACAACACCCACACGTGTGATAATTGAGAAACGCTAACACACACACGTGTGATAATGGAGAACCGCTTCCAGGGGAACTTAATTAATAAAGGAATTACAACACTATTCCTAACTGGTTAATTTATTTTTAATTAACCCTAACTACTCATTCAGTAACCTTGTAACACAGAATTAATACTGGTACCTATCACAATAAAGACAATAACCTACAGTTTACCTAGGTCTTCTAGGATGACTGGCTAAGCTTTATATTACCAAATACTCGTATAATGTTAGAACAACAAGTCTACGATTTACTTCGTCAGATGACCGAAGACACTGTCTAAAGAATATTGGTATAATACAGTATTAAAATATTTAAAGTCACATCAATCACATCAAGGTTATACAACAGAGCAGAAATAAAATATTTACCAAAGTCCAAACGGACAACGTTCCCGGGAAGCCTTCCTTTTTGGTTCTCCCCGATATCTAAAAAAAACTAGCTATTTATTATAAATCAGAATATCGCCTGGGGGTACAAGGTGGTCCTCCCCCTATCATCTGATATTCCACCTCTCCCAGAGTCGGTATATTTCTCTCTGATCGTCAGTCTGGCTGTCGCCAATCCGCGACCAATCCCCTGGCCATAAACAGCACTACCGGAGATATTACGTAACTACTAGCCACATGGCCTCCACACCTCGCTAAGTGTGTACGGTCGCGCGGAGGTATTACGTAACAAGTTGCCCATCTGGACTAAGTGCAATTTGGAACTGCACACGGCCTTCTAAAACAATTAATATCGCCACAGGCGAAAACAAATTAAGAGCATGTTCCGTCACACTTTCTAAATTATTAAATTGACCAAAACCGTAAAACAAATATTCCGAGATTTGGCAGATGACGGTTCAACGAACAAACAATGGTAACTATTGTTTCACGCTATTTTTATTTTGAAGTATGGAGGCACAAGGACATCACAACAATAATAATTAGCTGACATTCTCAAAGTTGAATTTATCTCATAAAACAGTAGCTAAAACAATTAATTCATTTAGGGGATAATATAACTGTGTTTCTTTTTTAACTATAAGGATTTATGGGTGCTAATTTTTTAAAAATAACTTTTAACCTTCAATTTTCTCCTGGACGCAAATGATCTTTCTGGAACTTTCTTTCGCGCACCAAGCCTCCAACGTATCAGCTTTATTCATTGGATAATTTAAAATATCCAGCCAATCAGAAAACGCCTTTTAAAAGCCGTAAATGAAACCTGCTAAAATCTGACCAAAGCGTGACAACTTTCTAATGCGCTGTAAAAATGTGCGATACGCAGTTATCTCCCTTGTGGTTCTCGCTATTCTTCAACAATGTGAACGAGTACCACATGAATCGAGTTTCTCATCTTTCAATTCACACTAAGATTCAGACTTTCTCTGAACAAGATGAATCACTTCGCCATCTTTTTCATTGAAATTCATGCTGTCACTCATTTCAATTTATTTTCGTGTTTATATCCAATTAAGGTTCAAACACACCTCAGATATCAGATAACAGTGGGTTAGTTGTTTGTGGTTAGTGAGAACGAAATAGTGTATTACATCTACCCATGAAGTGGGAGTCGGTACCGGGCAGCGAACCCAGTACCTATCAGCCTTACGTTCGATGGTTTAACCACGACACCACCGAAGCCAATGATAAACAAGGACATCAGTTATTCTTGTACATTTAGCAGTCTGCAGATCGATGCATGGTGTTTAACATACTACCTCCAAACTTCCTTAGTTTTCCAACAGCTTTGTTGATTTTTATTATTGCTATTTTTAATCTAAATATCTATCTGATATTAAATTGAATAAAATACTGGATATATATGTCGTAATAATAGACATCTTTTTCATGTGAAGCTCATTGCGTTTTAGCTTTATACTGTAAAGGGGCAGGGGCGTATCGTGATCTAGGCCTGGGGGGGGGGGGGGGGTCGACAATGAACCAATTGGACCCTTTTTCTATTTTGTTTTTGTACCACCAGAAACTCCATATGTATAAACCCATGTGTTTTAGTTCTTAAAGCTGACTATTTGCTTCAACGGGACCCCCCCCCCCCCCCAAGAAGCTCTCCTCCCCAGCCTACGCCTTTATATGTGTCAATACAAAAGAGCAAATATCAACATGTAGCTTCAGATGTACTGATATCACTCACTAGCAAGTGAATAGAAACATGCGCTTGCATTTAACACTGCCATATGTTTACGGTTTGATAGTTATAACGTAATGACAGTTGTAATAGTAGACAGCGTTTTCGTGTGAAGTTCATTGCATATTCTGCTTTGGGGATAACACTGATGTGATGGTGGTATTGTCCTTTAAAGGGACATACCCTAGTTTCAACCCGTGACAATTATACTAAGTTTAGTAAATCTACAAACCTGTAACACATTTCGATAAAGTTACATTTGAGTGAAACATGAGTCTGTGACTTTGAAATGGTGAAATACCTTCTAAAAATAGAATAAAACTCCACTCCATAACTGTTACTTCTCAGAAGCACGTGCGTTTTTTAAAATATGTGAAATGCATATTTTGATATTAAAAACACTAGGATGACCAAAACACTTCGAATGTACGGAAACTGATAATCTAAACAATACAATATAAGTAAAGTATGATTTAAGTTATGAAAAAATGGTTATAATAGTCAAAAATATGCGTTAGTGTTTAAAAACTAGGGTATGTCCCTTTAATAAAGGATTATCCCGTTTGCAGCCAGACAGTGCAATTCATCGTTCAACTGGTTTATGTGCTTCATATTAAGCTAAATGGCCACATCAGAATCCAGTCAAATAGTTCACGAACGTTAACGTCGCTCGCTGTCACTGAATACAAATGTAGTCGTGGTCGTTTTGTTGCGATGAACGGAATTGCTGTACTGACACTTTTGTCCCGTAGTTCAATTGATTATGATCATTGTCGTTATTTTTTCTCTGTCACACAGACATGAAATAACATATTGTTTTGTTTAACGAATACACTAGAGCAGAGTGATTAATTAATCATCGTCTATTGGATGTCAGACATTTGGTAATTCTGACACGTAGTCATCAGAGGAAACGTGCTACATTTGCTAATGCAGCAAAGGATATTTTATATGCACCAC
Organism: Gigantopelta aegis; assembly: GCF_016097555.1. Classification (NCBI taxonomy): domain Eukaryota; kingdom Metazoa; phylum Mollusca; class Gastropoda; order Neomphalida; family Peltospiridae; genus Gigantopelta; species Gigantopelta aegis. The sequence continues at coordinate 5,335,167 of NC_054705.1, forward strand.
CCATAGACAGGATATCACATACGACGGTCAGTCGTGGTGCACTGGCTGGGACGAGAAATAGTCCCATGGACCCACCGACGGGGATCGATCCCAGGCCGGCCGAGCATAAAGCGAGGGTTTTACCACTCGTCTAAAATATTCATAATCAAATAACTTTAAAAGTTGATTTATGTGTATATATAGTACTTTATATTCTGGGACTAATGTAGCCTAATCACTGTTAACCAGCCAAAAGAAGAAAAAACAAATGCTGGACTTCTTCCTCACACCCGATATTAAAATTCAGGAGTAAAAGGAAAGGGGGAAGTGAGAAAAAAAAGAAGAAAAAAGAAGAAGAATAAAACAAACAAAAAACAACAAACGAACGAATGAAACACGAAAAGACAGAAAAACACAAATAACGACCTTTTACCAATCAATTGGATTTGAAACACCGGTTACAATTTTTCCGTTAGCAAAAAGGCGCTTTTAGATGGGTTTTACCCACAGACAGCTGGATTATTATATATCAGTCGAGTGGCACTGGTTGGAACAGGACAACCCTACAATGAGTCTACCGAGTGAGCTCGATCCTGCGACCGAAGCACATCAGGCGATACTGCGTGATGGTGTTTTAGTGTCTACTAAAACAAAAATGACAGTGGTAAGTTTTTAACGACTAACACAATGCTAAATGTCCCTGCTGGTCAGTAGGAGATGTGGCCACCACGAGATGCAATGCTGGCCTGACAACGTCGTCTCACAGACTGAATAAACCTGTTCACCAGCATAACTGGCATAGTGTGTCACCACCACAGGATTCAACACAGACCTGACAGCTCGTGTCATAGACTGAATAAACCTGTTCACCACCATAACTGGCATATTGTGTCACCACCACAGGATTCAACACAGACCTAACAGCTCGTGGCATAGGCTCAATAAACCTGTTCTCCATCATTACTGGCGTATTATGTCACTGCTGCTGCAGCAGCTGTTGAAAGTTTAGCACTGACTGGAACAACGATAGATAAATAGCCTAAATGGCCTACCGACAGGGATCGGCCCTAGATTGACCGTGCATCAACCGAACGCTTTACCATTGGGCTACGTCCCGCCCCTTCGTGTACCAATAATTTGGAAGTACTACTTAGTATTTACTTGAACCATGAACACCGTATTTAATCACACCCGGAAATAATTAATGTCTTTCTGCATGCTGTGTTCATTTCTGTTCGGCATCCATCCTCTTCCCTGGTTTATAGGATGACATTTATAGATGAGGGTGTGTGTGTGTGGGGGGGGGGGGGGGGGGGGGGGGGTATCAGAGAGATCTGACCTGAAATATTGACTTTCATTTGAAAAATTATCAATTCCCTATTCGAGCGTGAGCAGTTTTCATCCCCACAAGTATCCACGCATCACTAACACATGACAATTGCGCACTTATACACAACCTTAGGCGGGAAACGCTGTTAATGTAATAGGCGCATTGCAAATAAGAAGATAAAATACAAAGAAAGAAAGAATGAAACAAACGTTATGGAGAATCAGTGGTGTGTAGCGTGGATAGCCACACGAGACAAACACCTATCGCGGTTGGAGATACAAGGACTGGGACGTGGAGGTGGACAGCGAAAGAAGTAAATAAATAAATAAAGAAACAAACAAACAAACAAAACAACCCAACAACGAAAAAACGAAGCAAACTATACATAGATACTACTACTATTACTACTACTACTACTACTACTACTACTACTACTACTACTACTACTACTACTACTAATAATAATAATAATAATGATAACAAAAATAATATAAGTAATTTGCATCATGTATGTTACCTTGGAACCGTAACAATTGATTCACATATTTCCAATGGGAATACTTTATAAGTGATCAGTATACAAGTTTGCAACGTTGTGTTGTAGATATAAGGCTTACAGAGACGATCAGCCTTTGGTAGATGTCGCTTGATGGACGTTTTGTTTTGTACTTTGAGCGGTGCAGGGATCATACATTGCCAGTAAACGATATTCACGGGAGTGGTTATCCTCCTATAGACGAGGCACTAGATTCATGGTATCAACCACTAGTTTGCCAAGCACCCACTGGGCTCTACATGCTGCAGAGATACAGTCTTGATCACACATATCGGTTTTGTTGTTCAGATTGCTCAGTGGCTATTGACGAACGCTGAATCAGGAGATAAATGATGATAATTGTTAAATGATGAAATACCAACAGTATATAATGTATTTGTATATGGATAAATGGTGATCATTGTCAAATAATGAAGTACTAACAGTATATAATGTATTTGTATATGGATAAATGGTGATCATTGTCAAATAATGAAGTACTAACAGTATATAATATATTTTTATATGGATTGTATATAAGTTTGTGTACTTCTAAATCATATACCATAGACAATTGAAACAGCTGGACAGAAAATTCGATATCTAACACAGAACTACTATTTAACAGGCGATCGGCGCTTACGTATGTCGTAAATTCCATGTAACGATACTGATCACAAAACCAAAAATGTGTTCTACATACAGATATAAAGTTGTCGTCAAATCGGGCAGATGTATCGGCCGAGTTGACCAAGTTCAGTTTAGTTAGCAGGCTACGTTTTGCAGCAACCATAATTTCACGAGCATGAAGGTAAAATGTTTTTCAGGCAACGAAATGACGAAGTGGATCGACTTATTAAGAAAAAGTCAGATATTGATAGTGAAGACAAGACTGGATCATGTGGTAATATGCCGACTTTTTTGTGTATGTCCATCATGTAGACTCGTCTTGAAGATGTAATAGTCCAACTGGTTGATATATTTCTGTCGTGTTGGCTTGTTTTATACGGAGAGTAAACTAAAACATGAGCCTTATGTGTTGGAAAGATGCATACCCGGACCAACAACACATACTGACACTTTACCAAATGAAAAACGTGTGAATTTAGTGTTAATACAAAAAAACGTGATTATTCCTACTAACTGGGGGCTGCCGTTTTCTTTTATTTTCGAGGCTAACTTGGAGCGAAGTGACCTGATCATCTCCTGTATGTACAGTGTAAACAAGAGCAGTAATTTTCGACAAGACGCTTCTTTTTGATCAACCTGACTTGTAAACCAGCATAAATGACGTAATAATATAATAAACTATTTAACTAAATATATTTCAAGTTGCATTAACGGAACAAAGTGGGGTTATCGTATTTTTCTCTGTTAAATAATTCAAAGGAAAAATGTACTCTATTAAGCCTATTGATATGCTACGTTGGAGCACAAACGACAACCCACTATACCCAAGTGATAATTTTATTTTCTTTGGAACTACGTAATTGGTCAGTTATGTGGTTTTAGATGGAAAAGTCTACTTAATCAATAGTTTTACAGAACTATTTACAGTAATAAACCATGTTCATTCCGATATTATACAATACCGGTATGTATTTCTGTGCCTAGACAGCGTCAATTAATTGACTCGTCTGGATACCAATCAAATACACACCAGCCAATCAGGAATCTCAGGCAGAAACAGCTAACAGCATACAGCAATTAACTAAGAAAACA
>NC_054705.1:5343732-5348733 GCF_016097555.1 Gigantopelta aegis
TATCTGACTTCTTCTGAATAAGTCGATCCACTTCGTTATTTCTTCGCCTGAAAAAGATTTTACCGTCCTGCTCATGAAATTATGGTTGCTGCAAAACATAGCCTGCTAACTAAACTAAACTTGTTCAACTCGGCCGATACATCTGACCGATTTGATATATATATATATATATATATATATATATATATATATATATATATATATATATATATATATGTGTGTGTGTGTGTGTGTGTGTGTGTGTGTGTGTGTGTCTATGTGTTTGTGTGTGTACAGTCGAACCTGTATATAATGGCCACTCAAGAACTTATCAAAAGTGGTCGCTTGGACAGGTGGTTGTTATATACAGGTAACGAAAAACGCATATCAAATAGTTTACTTTAAAATACGACTACTAAACTGGAATGCAGAGAGTATCAACAGTCGTCATAAATAAATAAAATAATAGAGGGAAAAACGTAATTTTGACTCTATAAAAAAAGTTATTCAAATCATAAATGTAATACGTTTTGTTGTAACTCACTCTGTTATATACCTCTTGAAAATAGTCATTTATCTTTGATTGCTTTCCACTGCATTCTGATATCTACTAAATCAGTCTACGAGACTCAAAACATTCCAGGTAAGAAAGCATGACACCTTAATAAAATGAATGAATGAATGAATGAATGAATGAATGAATGAATGAATGAATGAATGAATGTTTAACGACACCCCAGCACGAAAAATACATCGGCTATTGGGTGTCAAACTATGGTAATGCAAATAAATAAAGTGATGATCAACATCAATATAAAAATTTAAGATTTAAACAAAAACAGTGTAAAAAACTGTGCAAAAACACAAATAGCACAGAATTTTACGGATACTGAATTTTACTAAAAACTTAAATTTTGTGCTGTATTGGCCATTCTCAAAGAGAATGTTACACTCCTGCACCACGGTGAGGTTACAGCACACGCAGGGGCCTTAATAAAAAGGCTAGTTTACCAATGTGTAATGGCTGAACAAACACCGTGACATACCGTTGGAATAGTTTGCCTGCCCAGCAGCAATCACACACCTCGGAATACACTACCTGTCAGTATTGATATGTCGAATATATATGTACGCTTAAAGGCCGGCATCTGTGCCCATGCCAGGCGTGCGATACAACAGCTTGCTCTGGATGCGCACGCAAAACCTTATGACCTGATATGTAAGTTCAATGTAAGGCTTTCTTCAACCAACAACAAGTCGTCTCATTCAGATACAAGATGCAAATACGATCAATGATGCACTGTAGCATGTATCTGTTTTGTTAGAACATAAAATAAAACAGTAACTTTATACTATGACTGTGACAGGTCACTGCATTATTATATATATATATATATATATATATATATATATATATATATATATATATATATATATGTATGTATGTATGTATGTATGTATGTATGTATGTATGTATGTATGTATGTATGTATGTATATATATATATATATATATATATATATATATATATATATATGTGTGTGTGTGTGTGTGTATATATATATATATATATATATATATATATATATATATATATATATATATATATATATATACATATATTGAGCAAAAAAAGAAACTTCCGATTTGTACATATAGTATTTGTTGTGTTAAAGAATGCATTGTGTAATGAAATTATATAGGTAGTATTAGCCTTGAGCTGTATTATCAGGATTCATGAACTTTATCGATTATTTTTGCACTGTTAATCGTCGACAACGTGAAATTAAATTTGCACGTGCATGCATGGTTTGACATGTCCCGTGTAGTATTCGGTCAATTTGTTTTACTTGTCTTACTGACATTGTTGTCAAGTGAACGAAAACGCTTCCAAATTTGTACAAAAATTAATGTTTTTTTTACATTGTAGCATTTTTAGTATGCCAAGAATACCCAATAATTTATGCGAACGGGCGATTGGCATGCTTGATGCTGGCATGTCGACAGAAGACGTTACAAGGCATGTTGGGAGTTCTAGTCGAGCCATACGAAATCTTCGCGTAAGATTTCGAACGACAAGAAGCACCAACGACTTGCCACGTCGTGGTCGTCCGCGTGTTACAACGCGTGGTCAAGACCGCTATATCATGAATACGCATTTGCGCAATCGATTCCAAACTGCCACTGCTACTGCTGCTGACACACCTGGGCTTCATAATAACCGAATCAGTGGGCAAACTGTTCGTAATCGTCTGCGGGAGAACGGTTTACATGCACGACGTCCTTACGTCGGATGCGTTTTAACGCAACGTCATCGTCTAAATCGTAAGGTATATTAGCTGTGGGGAATGGATATATGATAATAGTGAATTAATTCGGCAAACATTACAGCCGGCAGTTCAGTATTACAGTAGCTTTTATGACCACCAAAGATCTTAAAGGACGATTGGGGTCAGAAGAGCAATTTGAAAGTTGACGAGGTTTTTTTATTAGTAAAATTCAAACAATAAATATGACTAAAAACAAAACAATAACTACTGATAACAACTGTGTGATCAATAGAATGAAAACGATTGACAGAAACAATGTTCCACAGTGATTAACCAACCTTCCTGGAAATTATCAAAATCGAAAATGACACCTCACGCACGTGTACGGGGCAATTGAAAACTATGGAATGTGTTTCGTGTGTTGATATACAGACCTGAACGTTCTTTACCAGGATGTCTGTGGTCAAAACGTATGCTCGGTCAAATAGTTAATATTAACATTAATATTTCAGGTTCCCCTACATTTGCGATGAGTATGGCAAGAGCAAAATGTTTTGGTATGTTAGTGTTTAGAAAACAACTAGAAGGTACAAGCTGGTTGTAGCCGATCAGAGTTTAAAAGCAGTGAAGGTGACAGTTTTTCATTAAACGAACTTGGTAACTGTATAGGGAAGGAAAGAAAATGTTTTATTTAACGACACACTCAACACATTTTATTTACGTCTGTATGGCATCTGACATATGGCTAATGACCACACATATATTGAGAGAGGAAACCCGCTGTAGCCACGTTATGGACTACTCTTTTCGATTAGCAGCAAGGGATCTTTTATACCAGTTGTGGTGCACTGGCTGGAGCGAGCGAAAAATAGTCCAATGGGCCCACCGTCTGGTATCGATCCCAGACCGACCGCGCATCAAGCGAACGCGTTACCACTGGGGTACGTCCTGCCCCCCCCCCCCCCCCCCACTCCCCCCTAACTGTATGGGAGACAGCAATTCTACATCATAATCCTGTCATAGCATTCTATCAGACTGTTCCTTTCATTATTATTATTTTATTTGGACAGGGAGCAGTATTTCCTTGCATGCATGCACTGTGGGGTAACTGGGCTCCTGTGTGGGAACGCAGCAAATTATCAGGTGCTGCCTATGCAGGTATGATTATACTTATGTGAGTTTTTGTATATTCTTCTTATGGCAGTATACAACATATTCTACATTTGGAGACTGTATAAATTGAATAAGGGCTGAGTAATTGACAGTCTTCTCCACATGCCCTGCGGGGGGGGGGGGGGGGGGGGGGGGGGGGGGGGGGGGGGGGGGGGGGGCGGGGGGGGGGGGGGGGGGGGGGGGGTGTTGGTTACAGATGTTCTCCGTGCATCCTGTATTTATTTATCTGCTGTTTAATACCCATTACCTGATGATTAATTAATTATGTTTCCTAGTACTACCATTACACAAAACAAACATTAACTTTATAGATATTTTAGTCCTATCTTTCATCTATTCACTCTACAACTCAAAGTCACAGTCGTTTCTCTCGGATAGCGACATGTACATTAGGCCCAAAACACATTAGATATGGGTCTGTGGAATATGGTACCAGTCAAAAACAGAAGCATATTGAATCGAATGTGACAAAATACACCGCGTCTGTGCTGACGTGAGCTACAGATCTGACAACAAACGTCACAGAACATGCCCTATATTTCCACACTGCCAGACTGGCAGCTGCTCAATGTTCGAGCCTGATGATTTTCATTTTTCTATATTAACAAGAAGAAAGATATGGATTAAGAAATGTGGAACTGTCATAACTACGATTGATTTTTATAGAAGAAAATATGTCCAAATATATACAGACGAAAACAAAAGCATCAGCAACACCACGCAAGTTCACTTTGTTAACTGTATACTAGATGTAGAAATATTTGACATATAGCTGTGTTGTCTAAAGAATCTTTGATTAAAACAATGCCCTAGTGCTTGATTGGCCACCCTACAGTCCAGATTTGAACCCACTCGATTGTTTATGTGAGGAGCTTGACAAGAGCGTGTCAACGTCCTAAACAACGTCGCTCAGTTCACGCAGTATGTATCTTCATGAGTGGCATAACATCCACCAAAGGACCATAAACAGCTTGATTGGGTCACGGGTAAGGAGAGTTAGAGCAGCGACTGCATCCCGGGGTGGGGACACACACTATTGATTTGGATCATGAAATGACGTTGAGTACCCACATCTAAACGTTATCCATGCATACAATGTCTGCGATAACAACAAAACTTGTCAAAACGTATTCAGTGATAAAGACATAACCTAAAAATGCATACAACGAACCAATGATCAATAAAGCATTTAAAATATTTACCAGTTTGTTTTCCACCAGTATATGAACGCAGTCAATTATATTTATATAATGATAACAAATAACAGATACAGTCGCAGACGTCAAAATGCATACAACTTTGCCACACTTGCCAGACAAAGACCCATATTATGTGTGTTTTAAGTACTACTTTAAAGTTTACTTTACACAGAAACTTTTAAATTTTTTATTATTTTTTTTTTTTTTTTTTATTAAATGTGTGTATATAGTTATGACGATTTTGTGTTTAAAAGATTAAACTGTTTTGCTCTTTAACAAAAACATCTAGGATGTCCAATTGGAACAGTGCTTGCAATGTCCCTGTCAGGAATCCTTTCCGAATCCAGTTTCCTTGGAATCTGGCCATCAGTATTTTATGT
>NC_054705.1:5348933-5383933 GCF_016097555.1 Gigantopelta aegis
CTTTATCGGCTAAGCTTTATCTTACCAAATACTCGTGTAAAAATATTAGAACAGTGAAGCCTACAATTTACTTCGTCAGATTACCGGAGACACTGTCTAAATAATATTGGTATAATACAGTATTAAAATATTTAAAGTCACATCAATCACATCAAGGTTATACAACAGAGCAGAAATATATATTTACAAAGTGCGGACTGAACTTATATAGTTCGTTCAGTGACGACGTCCGTTCCCCTGCAGCCTTCCAGTGTTTCTCCTCGATATCTCTAAAATCCTATCTATTTATTCGAAAATCTCAGAGACAGCGAATATCGTCTGGGGGCACAACGCGGTACCTCACCTATCATGTGATATTTCCACCTCTTTCAGAGACGGTATATTTTCTTAGATGGCCAGACTTACTGTCGCCAGTTCGCTAGAAATACCCCGGTCGTAAACCGCACTACCGGAGGTATTACGTAACTACTGGCCATATGGCTTCCACACCTGGTCTAAGTGCATATTGGGAATGCAGGACTACCACCGTCGCGCGGGGGTATTACGTAACCAAGCTGCAGACGGCCCTCTAAAACAATTAACATCGCCACAGGCGAAAAGATAAGAGCATGTTCCGTCACACTACTAATGGGAAAACGTTGCAGGTTTCCTCTCTAAGACTAAATATCAAAATAACCAACTGTTTGACATCAAATAGCCGATGATTACTAAATCAATGTGGTCTAGTTGGGTCGTTAAACAAAACAAAAGGTATAATTTTAACGTGTCAGATTTACCAAAGGTTGACATGCATTACCCGATTATTAATAAATCAATGTGCTCTAATGGTTTGGTCAAACAAAACAAACTTTGGTTAATCCATACAGTTGGGGCGGGACGTAGTCCAGTGGTAAAGCGTTCGCTTAATGCGCGGTCGGTGTGGGATCGATCCCCGCCGGTGGGGCCATTAGGTTATTTCTCGCTCCAGCCAGTGCACCACGACTGGTATATCAAAGGCCGTGGCATGTGTTATCCTGTCTGTGGGGTGGTGCATATAAAAGATTCCTTGCTGCTAATCGAAAAGAGTAGCCCATGAAGTGGCGACAGCGGGTTTTCTCTCTATATATGTGTGGTCCTTAGCCATTTGTCTGACGCCATATAACCGTAAATAAAATGTGTTGAGTGCGTCGTTAAATAAAATATTTCTTACTTTCCTTACATTGAGTTATTAAACTCACTCTTGGATAGGATTCGGTACTAGGAGGCGAACCCAGTACCTAACAGCCTTACGTCCGATGGCTTGCCCACTACACTGCCTTTTCTGTTACAATAATAATGCATCGGTGTTCTCGAGATTTTCAAAGCTGAGTACGTCGATTTCCTGTTATAGCGTTTTAGCCTAACTGGTCCGCGCCTACGCCCTCATACCGAGTACATGGAAAGCGACTTTAAATTTTAACTATCAAATTTACTTCTTTTTTTCAGATGACCCTGTTCCAGTTGAGGAGTTTAAACGAAATGTTCGTGACCTAGCCGAACGTAAGTAATTATGTCAGATTTCAGTATTATCGTATATTTTCAATTCACTTTGAAACCTACGCTGCAGTAAGAATCTGAATGACACCACCATATTCCGATATCAGAACCGGATGTCTGCACAAATCAGAGTCAAAATGATGTTAGGCAAAGTTTCCATTGAATGGTCCACAATCAGATGCTCGTTCTCAGGATGACCTCCACTCCCCAAATTCATATCTCAGTAATGTATTATACTCGTATATTGATTTTGAAATAATTATATTTCTGCATTTTAAATATACTCTTCAAAAGAAGAAACGCAAAACCACATTGTCGTAACATTTGGAGAATTGATTTAATTATTGAATGGTGAGTCCGATAATTACCAAATGTTGCAGGATTGTTCACAATTCACTCTAGTCCATTGTGAGTAAGTGATAGGACACACCACCAAGGTCAAGTTCATCTGGAGTCAATACCGGGTGTGGCCTCCGCGTGTGTTGACAACTGCCTGGCACCGCCTGCCCATTGAAGCAACCAGAGTACGGATGACGTCCCGGGGGATGGTGGCCCACTCGGCCTGCAAGGCTGCTGCCAGCTCGGGCAGGGTCTGGGGCTGTGGTTGTCGCTGTCGGAGGCGTCGGTCCAACTCGTCCCATAGATACTCAATTGGGTTCAAATCCGGTGATATCGATGGCCAAGGAAGGACATTAATGTTGTTGTTCTGTAGGAAAGCCGTTGTGAGACGTGCTGTGTGAGGCCTGGCGTTGTCATGTTGGAACACTGCGTTGGCGTTGGCCATAACTGGAACGATGTGTGGCCGGAGGATCTGGTCAATGTAGCCCTGTGCATTCAGGTTGCCCTGCACGTGGACCAGGTCAGTTCTGCCAGTGTGTGAGATGGCTGCCCACACCATGACACTACCCCCGCCGAATCTGTCCACTTCCTGCACGCAGTTTGCCGCATAACGTTCACCACGACGCCTATACACGCGACATCTTCCATCATGATAGTCCATGAGCTGAGACCCCAAATTTGACCAATTGGTACCATCCGAGGGCACCAAACTTCAATATGCTTTTTTGATAGGTGTATGTATCTGGGTCTCAAAACAGCATGATGGACTTTTCTACAGAGTAGCTTAAGGTCAGGAGATGAGTTTTACTAAGAGGGGGGTATTTTCCTTAAAAATTAATAACGTTTCTCCATATTAAACTGTATGTCATTATATAAAGTTTAATATTAATCACAAACTGAAATGCACTTATCAACATTTAAAAGCTAGTATACTACATCATTAAAAAACCTCAAAACAAACATTTTAAAGGCATACTTTATATTATAAACACTTTTACAAGCATAAAATAAGTACTACTTTTATACTGTGTCCGACGATATTGGCGAAATCCAAAGCTTTGATATACATTCTTTCTAAGTATCTACTAAGTATCATACTAAGTATCTATAGCATAGCAAAATGTTATTCTCTTGCTTGAATTACAGGGCAATACAGGGCAATAATCACTTTAAGAAACAATAAAATGATACAGAACATAATGATTACTGTTTTCTGCTGAAATAAAATTTGAAAGGTAAAACACTTTGATAAAAAAAAATGTAACAACTTTCATACTTGTATTATAACAGATGTAGAGGACCAGACACATCTGCATTACTACATGCATGATGGCATGTATTTATGGTTGACAAACTGTTCTGTAGTCTGAGTCAGTACTCATCACTATCACTGCTGTCATCCTCAGACCTGTCATCAATCTGCTCTTGCTCTCTCTCATCATCTCGCATGTTCTCACAAGATTGTAAGAAACATGATTCTGTACATTTCAACCCATTGGAGACACAGGTACACAAAGGAACAGTGCATTGTCTTTTGCACTTGCAACAGAGGAATTCTAAGACAACATCTGGAGCTGGTAGGCCTGTCATCCAGTTAATCTGAAGCCCGGAATCATCATCAAGTATCCAACCGTTGCTGTCATGTGGGCTTGGTATGTTAGGCTGAACCTCCAAGCTCCGATGCCATATAGCTGTTTGGTAGTTTGCTCTAATAGCATGTAACTTGAGGCAGTTTCTACATGGTGGTAACTGACCAGATTCAATATCACCGTTCTTGGATCGGAATATTTGGTATCTCATTTCATTCACGTCGGAGATATCTGATTGAGCAGCATACATACGGCAGGTAAATTGTTCCAAACACTTAAACAGCTCTTCTGACAATAACCAGTCCTTTCCTAGTTCAGCAAAGGCGTTCAGGAACTTGGTGTTGCTTAAAATTACCTTCAGGGGACCTACTTTCCCACGACCACTAAAGGCGCTGACGGTGTCACAACCAGTGTAAGCATGGTAGCCTAGCAATGCATCACATACGTCTTTACCAATGGCACTGACCATTTTACTGATATCAATATATCTGGTCCGAGTAGTGGAACCACATTTAATAAATATGGTGGACCCAATCCTGCTCTGGAAAGCCAAGCTCAATATGATGACGTCTGTGTCTTCAGCAACAATGATGATTGAGTTGAAATCGGGCGATGCATGCTTGCAATGAAGTAGGATGCGAGTGTCAGCCTCCTCCTGTGGTGTCCTCAGATCTTCAACATTCACCACTTTATTGTTTGTGATCTTAGTACACATGTCTTCACAGGTAACATAGAGTATTTTTCCACCAAATTGCTGCCTTCGATTTGATTCTTGCCACTGCTCTGTAATGAATGTTATGAGCTTCGTTTTACTTGCTCCAGAACATAACAAGCGTCTCCACTGTTGTATTTTATGACCAGGTATGATGTTGTTTAAGCGAATACCAGTGTCTGATCCTCTGTGTGCCCTCTCAGCATCTTTGATCGAATTTGGTTTATACACATCAAAGATGACATCAACTCGATCACAGCCTGCTGACAGCCTTAACACTGTTGTTAAAAGCTGGTCAGATAGTTCACTGAATGTGATGTTGTCACCTTTTATTTTTTGAATCAGACTCATTCCGTCAATTATGCATGCAGATGGTTGTGGGATATCTTCTGCTGGAGATGCTTTGCTCTCTAGCCTCCTGGCTAACGCTGCTTTGTTGGTCTTCTTCAATGTACCGTCACAGTTGGCTAGTGACCAAGGAAGTGGCCCAAGTGGATGCTGCAAAACTTTCTTCATGTCAAGTTGTCTACTAGAAGCAACGAGCAGCATCTGCCCAAACAGTTTGTTATCACTTTTCAGTACTAGTTCTTTATTTGATAGCTTCTTGGCTTTATTCATGACATTGTCAAAGGTTTTTAGCTGCAGTTTTGGCAGTCGTTCAAAAAAGTTACAACCCTTCTCCAACCGGTTTTCCTGAAATTTCTGGTATGCATTTTCTCCTTTGATATGTGCTGTTAAAAGGTCTGTAGCAACGTCTGGTGGGGCACTGAAACCTGTGGAAAGATTTATTAATTCAGATGGGTTACTCTCAAATGGGTTTGTCCAATTGGTCTCCATGAGGTCGACTAAAGATTGAACAGCATGCTCATCTTTGTGAATCCGTGAACGTGTGAGGTCTGCATGGATAACACGCCCACTGCTATCAGTTATTTCTGTCATGTTTCTTAGTTGCTTCAGACAACAGCTTCTGTATTCTGCAGTGATGTAGTATCTGCTGACAGCACCGGGTTTTAAACTGAAGCCTTTTGTGCCGCCAGCTGTTTGGGTGTCTTTGTTTACGGTTTCTTCTGTGGTTTGGTCGACTGGAATTTTTCCAAAAGGATTGGTATCACTCAGCTGGACAGAAAATCCACCTTCTAGCATGTGTTTGTGAGCTTCAGGATGAGTTTCAGAGAGTCTGGTCATTTGTGCATAGTATATTGACAGGTATCTGGCATAGTTTTGTCTATCATACGCGAAACACCAGGGTATGATAGACCTAACAGAAGCTAGATGGAGAAGCCAGTTCCCTTCTCTAGAAGCCCGGATGATCGCAAGAAACACTTCTAACATGTCAACGAATGACATCCAGAAAGAAGCAAGTTGGCCACTACTGAAGCGCAGATAATCCATGTATTCTGTGAAACGATCAAGGATTCTGCAGCAAGAAACATCTTGTAAAGTAGCATTTAGAGAACTGCTTGACACATCAGTGTGCAACTGCCTCACCGCTTTAGTTGTGCTACTTAGGTGTGGCAAGTCTTCGTGGTGATTTTCCTCCAACCAAGGATGAAATCCTTTCCATATCAGTCTGAGAAATGCTTCGTAGAGAAGTTTTGACAATCTAACTCCTCGGTTGTAACATCGGCCTTGAAGAATGCTGTTAATGGATCCCTCCGTGATGATACCTGATTCAACTGAAATATCACGCAAGCCAGCAGAGCCAAAACGTTTTCCCATAATAGCTAGCATGTTACAGATTGTATGAAATACACCCATTCTCAACACAATCTTTCCATACAATTCCTGATGTTTCCACACAATTTCTGAAGCTTTAGCATATAGTGCCTGATCAAAGACACAGACGATTTCTTCTAATTCCAATGCTTGCTTTATTTTCAGAACTTGATTGAGAATCTCATAAACAGTAGACATCTGGGTTGCAGGGCCATTGATTGTAGGAAGATACCCAACAGTATCCTTTGTGACTGTGATGTCATCACGGGTTAGCATGTTGAAACCTGTCCATGAACTGATAGATTGTTCAGAACTGTTGATTTGTCTTACCAAAGACCATAAGTAGTTTTTTTTCATTGCACATTGAACTTCTGACTCGTAAAGTAGTTTCTGTGACTTAATAACTAGAGGACCTACCCTTTGTCCAGCATTATATACAGGTACATCTGTATCTACTGGCGTAATACTTCGTCTCCTAGGGTTCAACTGTACATCAGTTACAACTCTTTGGGGTGCTGCAGTGGATACTTGTGGCTGTACTATGATGCCGTTAACTCGATGCGATGTTCCACCTCCACTTAGTGTTTCTTCAAGTCGATCTATATTATCAAATGCTAGAGTTGTAGGCATGCATGGGTGGCTACTGGATGGCATATCAACTCCCAGGTTACTTTCTGTTGCCAATTTCTGGAGGCATAAGGCTGTGTCCAGTTCTTCGAGCTTAGAATGATAGGAAATTCCATGTCCAAGCCTATTGAGAACCTTAATTAGCTCTACATTCCCTGTTAGTGACTTTACAGCCCATGGCAAAATTATTTGCTTAGCGGGTACAACTGTACCACCACTCACAGCATATACACAGTCCTGGCCTAATGACTTGACCAACCGTTGCGTTCGAGAATTTTCTGACTGTTTTTTCTCTCCCATCAAAAGAACATTTAGAAAAGTTTCTAGTGCATCTGGTAACCTGATGTAATCAACATTGAGATCATTAGGTTGAGGAGGCCATGTTTTAGCTTTCATTGATTTGATTTCTGTGCGTATGTGACAAGCTGATATTTTCAGAGCATGTTCCATATCGCTGATATATGCTATACTCTCCAACTTCTCTTTGAGTTGTATGTTTTCCTTTACAAGAGAATCAATAGATAAATTGTCGGGGAATATCACCACTCTTCCATTATCACAAGAAACGAAATGTATGGAATCACCAAACTCGCCTTCCAATTTACGACGGAGATGTTTCTTTGTTTGTATTTTCACTTCACTGTTAGTGTAACCAAATGTCCCCATAAAGTTTATTAGCATGTCTGCAAGGCTAGTCATTCTTACAGCTTCGTGTTCAGTAAAAAGAGTGTTTCGTATATGTTCAAACAACATGAGGTAGGCATTTTGTTCGGCCAGTTGATATTGTTGTTCACTATCAGAGTCTGGAACAAATGGAGAGTTAGACTTGTCTTCCCTTGTATAATTTCGATAACACGATTTATGGTAGTGTGCTTCTGCCGCAATTAGTTCGTGTGATGTAATTGCAAGGATTTTTTGGTCTAATTTTCTCATTGCTGTGCGTCGTATTTTTTCGTCAGATCGGAATTCTCTAGCCTGAGTTAAGGGTTCTCTTGACTTTGATCCAGTGATGTACTTGTTTTTCTTATCACAGAATATGCATCTCTGTTCCAGAACAGGAGATGAATTAGTAGATGGTTCTCTCGATGATTTTCTCACTTCAACATTTGACGTAGACTGTTCTTGCTTTCCTACCAAACTTTCCAATATTTTTTTATGTGTAAATGTGGCACGACAGTTTCTATGATAGAATAATTTGTGTTCATGTTCATCTTCATGAAGATTTAAGATTGGTTGAAACTTTTGAATTTTTGCAGCTTTCAACAGTGCCTCCAATGACTGTGAGTCTTTTGGTTTAGTTAGTTCAACAACTGGAGATGTCTTTGAGCAAATAATGCATGTTCGGTCATCAACACGTGCCCTTTTATGTGGTACTTCCATGTTGTGTCTCTAATTATGAGTCATAAAACTATCTGCAATGATAAACGAAAAAGAAAATACCTCTTCAATAAATCTCTCCAGTAAAGAAATTAATTTAGTGCACAATCAATATCACATCAGTTCATAGTTCAGGATTATCATTTGGAAAATTAGGTTTCGTGTGTAAGTTATTTTAGCCTTATTGGTATTACGGGATAACAGTTTATCAAGTTTAGGATCTAGAAATTACTTACACTATATGCGTATGCATTTTCTGCGAGAATATATGCCAAAAATATAATAACAAAACTACAGAAATCACAATTTTCTAATGCACGCAGTGAAAAAAACATGGATTTTTACGCTTTTTATGACCACGTATATAACAAATATTAAAAGTGTGATAATTAACTTAAGCTACTCTACTGGAAAGTCCATCATGCATTTTTGTATTGTCCTAAGGTATACTAAGACAATTATAACAGTTTTGTTTGGTGCCCTCAGATGGTACCAATTTTTGGCTTGGCTCATGGACTATGACGTCGGAGCAGAAATCGGGACTCGTCACTGAACCACACCTGTCTCCATCGCAGTTGAGGCCATTGTCGATGAATCTGGCACTACTGCAGTCGGAGTCGACGGTGTTGTGGTGTTAAGTTGACACCTCGAACTGGACGTCTGGCACGAATTCCTACCTCACGTAGGCGGTTCCGTACGGTCTGGTCGGATATCCTGCGCAAAACTGGTATTGCTGCGGCTGTGGAGGTGGCAGTAGTCAATCGTTCCCGAAGGTGGCGTACCCGGATGTAGCGGTCCTGCCCGGTGTTCATGTTGCACGTGCAGACAACGCACTTGCAGTGGTGACATGGTTTGCATGTGGCTGCGTTTTTGCGAATATTCACATTTTGGAACTTTATTGTACAGTAGCTGCGTTTTATCGAATGTAACCGTGGGAATGTGTTTGGGACATGCAATGACCGTATATTCACAAAGCATGAACCGGTAGGAAACATAAAATCGGAGTTATAACCCATTTGTACCCTTTTGCGTTTCTTTTTTTTGAAGAGTATATATTCCTGTATTTTGAGCTTCCCACTGTTAAAGAGACTGTCATGAATGTGCAGCTATTGCATCATGTCCCCCAGTAATAAAACATTTTTAACTCTTTAAAATAATTTCGTGCACACCCGTTGGTCATGACATCGTTCGTTATTTTTAATAAGACATACATACTTATAACACCTGCGTGTGATATTATTTTAAATACCTACGACTGGTTATGACCAGGTCGACAATGTCATATCTTGTGCTAAACTGTTTTATATTTCAGTTTCAGAAGAAGATCTCATGAAGCAGGTGGAAGAGCTCTCCGAGATGGAGTAGGATCGCCATCGCGATCATCAGAACAAGTTGAAACAATAAAGATTTGTTTTTCAACGTAATGAGCGTTATCTCTTTTCTATATCATATATCATGCGTGAATGTATGAAGGTGGGGTTTGTAGCAGCCGAAAATCGCCCAACTGCCCGAGTGGGACATCGTGGGCCGGTGTTCTCGCTGGGTGAAAATTAGAGGAGGGAGGCCGCGCAGCACCATACCCTTCAAAAAAAACAAAAAAACAAGGTGTGGGGGGGGGGGGGGGGGGGGGGGGGGGGGACAGCTTGGTGGTTACCCTGTTGTTGTGTGTTGATAGATTTTGTGGAAAGACATACTCCTTATTTTGCCTACAAAACGTTTATACAAAATATAAGCAGACTCGTCTTTTAACTGAACCGAAGATGTTATCGGTCTGATATTCACAGGCAGTTCCGGTTTTGCTGAACGGATCAAAGTTTTAATACTATTATTTTAATAAAAATTTCAAGATATACGAAAAAAACACACCAAAAAAACAACAATTGTGTGATCCCCTAATGTCGAAAACAGTTTTTGTTATTCCCATCTTCATCGAATGAATCGATTGCTGTGATGAAATATTATCGCCAACTGATAAAAAGTAGTTTCATTTTTGTAGTGGCGGTGTATATATTATTTGACACTCAAGATGAATGATTT
This sequence comes from Gigantopelta aegis, assembly GCF_016097555.1. Lineage (NCBI taxonomy): Eukaryota > Metazoa > Mollusca > Gastropoda > Neomphalida > Peltospiridae > Gigantopelta > Gigantopelta aegis. The sequence goes on from NC_054705.1 coordinate 5,358,846, forward strand.
TAATGCTAAAGACTACCACTTCTGTTGATTTTATAAGCGGTGATATCCCCTCAAAATGAAAAGTTTACAATATGTTATAAGAACTGCTGAATAAACAGAAAGACAGAAATGACAGAAAGTAAAAATCATCAGTTACAATCAATTATATCTGTAACTGAGGACAAAATAGCAGACGACAGTTAGTGGAAACAAAAGATAGAGTGACCGATCTGATCACGGGATAAATATGGCGCCAAATAAGTGTGTGTGTGTGTGTGTGGGGGGGGGGGGGGGGGGGGGCGGCAATCGGAGATTGCCGAATCCATAAAAAAAGAAGAAGATTTCATTGCTCAAATAAAATATAACTTTTATTGTGTGCATTAAACATACAAATGGATACAGGTATGGGACAAAATAGAGGCTGTTAAAAATACTATAAAATTACGTTACGATAACTGTCGTAAATGTTTCATCAATTGCTTTTTGGTACACAACGCGACTTGTTTCCTTTGGTGTCCAGCTTGCAAACTGATCTTTGTGGGGGTTTTATGTGTGGAATAAAGTGTACATTTGGAAATAGCGGAGATAGGTTCTGGAAAATATAGTAGGGTGCTGGAAAATACAGAGAGGCGCAGAAAAATAAAGGAGGGCGGAGCACGTGAAAGGAGGGCGGCAAAATGCAATCAAAACGAGCCGGTGCTCAGCCCAAGATGGCCCAATTCTAAAAACATTATGTACCAAATCGGCATAAAATGTCCCCACTGCTGAATTGTGTGTTGGAGCAGAAACATATACGAATAACTGTGCATGTATTTATTGATGTATGTGTGTGTGTGTGTGAATCTCTCTCTCTCTCTCTCTCTCTCTCTCTCTCTCTCTCTCTCTCTCTCTCTCTCTCTCTCTCTCTCTCTCTCTCTCTCTCTCTCTCTCTCTCTCTCGCGCGCGCGCGTGGTACAGCGTTCGCTTGATGCGCGGTCGGTTTGGGATCGATCCCCGCCAGTAGGCCCATTGCGCTATTTCTCGCTCCATCCAGTGCACCACGACCGGTACATCAAAGGCCGTGATATGTGCTATCCTGTCTATGGGATGGTGCATATAAAATAGCCCTTGCTGCTAATCGAAAAGAGTAGCTCATGAAGAGGCAACAGCGGGTTTCCTTTCACAATATATGTGTGGTCCCTAACCATATGTCTGACGCCATATAATCGTAAATAAAATGTGTTGAGTGCGTCGTTAAATGAAACATTTCCGCCCCCCCCCCCCCTCTCTCTCTCTCTCTCTCTCTCTCTCTCTCTCTGTGTGTGTGTGTGTGTGTGTGTGTGTGTGTGTGTGTGTGTGCACGTATGTATGCATGCATGCATGTATGTATGTTAAAGTTTGCTTTGTTTAACGACACCACTAGAACTCATTGATTTATTAATCATCAGCTATGTCAAACATTGTCTAATGTTTACATTTGTAGTAAGCCATCTGTTATATGCACCATCCCACACACAGGACAGCACATACCACGACCTTTAACATACCTGTTGTGGTACACTGGCTGGAACGAGAAATAGTCCAATAGACTCATTGATGGGGATCGATCCGAAACTGACCGCGCATCAGGCGATCGCTTTACGACTGGACTACGGCCTGCCCCTTCATCGAACTTAATGCCCGGCGCAGACGAGCGTTTTTTAACGCATGTGTCTCGTGCGCGCCTACCTGCGATGCGTTCCTGCGATCCACTGACGATTTCTTTTATTAATTAATTTATTTATACTTTACTCTAGGAAAAATAACAAAAATGAAATGTAATTTATTAATACATTTTAAAACATAATACACTTTATTTAAAACATTATGTACAATATACTATTACGATATAAATATTTCTTATTTCACAATTATTGTTTGTTTTAATTATTATTATTATTAGGCATAGTACAATGAATGCAATAATTTAATTTCATCTATTTAGAAATGTCGTTAATTACACATGACTAGACTTGTTGAAACATTTACATGTTAGTCATTTTAATGGTCGGGTCTGTTTTCACAGTTCTATTCATCACTGAAACCAATAATTGTTAATTTCGTTATATGCAGATATATAGACAGATGATTGGTCAATATAAAAAGGTGAACGCAACGCAGACGCAAGTAGGCGCACACGTGCGTGTAAAAGACGGATGCGACAGGAGACGGATGCGTTTGTGCGTCTAAAATCAAATATATTTGATATTTGAAAAATCGACGCAGCGCTTGATATTTGAAAAATCGACGCAGCGCTAAAAAAACGCAACGCAGAGGGGGTCGCACATGATGCGTTTTTACTGCGTTCGTACGGATGCGTTTTTTAACGCAAGACGCATGCGTTACAAAACACTCGTCTGCGCCGGGCATTAGTCTTATAGGTATCCGGTACCGACTCCCATATATAATTCATTCCATGCAATTGTTAGCTTACGTTTGAGGGCGATCGCATATGATGCTTATTACAGTGTTATCTATACACACCAGATGGGTTATTTCTGCAAGTTACATTTTGTGCAAAAAAGCAAGAAATAAGCCAACATCAAAACAGTAACAACAACAAGAAACAACAACAGTTTCCCAACCCCACTCAATAACTCATTATACGGCATTGCCTTAACGATATTAAATCCGATAGGATTTATTTAAATATTATGATTTTGTTTTTTTGCCCAAAATTTTGTTTTGTTTAAAGACACCTCTAGAGCACATTGATTTATTAATCGTCGGCTATTGGATGTCAAACAGATATAATAACACAAAGCACGGCCTTTGATATACAAGTCTTGGTGCACTGGATGGAGCGAGAGATAGTCCAATGGGCCCACCGACGGGGATCGATCACAAGTCGACCACGCATCAACCGAGCGCTTTACCACTGGGATATGTCCCATCCCCTACCCCTACCCCCTTTTTGATAAGAACGAACCTAAGTAAACGCCTATCATACAACACCTATTTGTCTGATATAGCATCCAGTTTCCGAATCCGATTATATTTGTATTAGTCCAGACTAGATTGTATCTCATGAACAACATTTATCAGCATTGGTTTGTGGACGCCCTGATGGTCTAGCATCAAACAGACGTACGTATCGTAAATACCCGAATCTGGATACATATTTTATTCATATTAGTATTAATGCCAAACAGCTATATAGTGCTGAGAACGATTCACTTCGCGTATTTATATGGATTACAATTAATATTGTGGGTGGAATGATGCAAATATCTGATGTAAAGCTTTCAGGCAAGCTCATTTTGCCAGACTATTTCTTTTCTTCTTTTTGTTTGTCCACATACATACATACACACACAGAGACACACATACACAGATACACAAACACACACACAACGATACACACACACGCATACACACATTACATACACGCACATTTTTGTGACACATACACGTTACAACACACATTCATTCGACATACACACACATACACACGCATACACACATACACACAAGTTTACACACACACACACTACACACACTACAGCACACACACACACACATCATCAGCTACACAATTACAAACACCTCAGTCCATTTATCGACATATTATTAGAGAAAACCCGCTACCGGTACATTTATTCCAAAAATATCTTAAATGTGTTATAGGAGGATGTGCGAGTTGTGTTGACTGTTATTTTCACCATGTTTTGTCTTCGATATCCAGGCAGGACTATTCAGTCAATTTATCCTTCGACCGAACATGACCTTTCCAAAATACATGTTTGCGTTTATCTTAGATATACGATTTGTTATGGGACATTCTTTATTATTCAGATCACACATTCCATAACGACTACTGAGCACTACACCTAACATTATGGATGTTTACGTTTATTGTATAACATTTAGTGAAACAGCTTAAAATATCAGTGAAATAAAAGTGTTATCAGTCACTCAGTGACGATAACATATTTTAGAGTGAAAATTTCACTATTTCACTCCAAAATGTGTCTTCACTGTAGAAAGTGTTATCTTTACTGTAAGAAAGGTAAATTGCCAAAAGTTATATAATAAATGGAAAATTTCATGTTTTTGTCTAATATGATTTATATCTCATCTCCTGAAGTTTGCAATCATTGCACACTCCTCGCGTTAGCGCGACTCGTGACATATGATTGCAAATTTCACGAGATGAGATATAAATCATATTTGACAAAAAAAAAAAATTGAACTATCCTCTGTTTATTCTTCATTGCTGAGTTACAAGTATGTATGTCAGTAACATGTTGTGCAAATAGGTATGATACTAACGTCTGTAGACGTAATAAACGAAACACCAGTTAATGGACAAGGTGAGTCGTTGTTCACGTCTTGATATCGACTGTTACAGTTGAGTGCACACACACCATGCTCTTTTTTGAATGTATCTATCCCTATGAATATATTGTGTCTCTTTCGAGATCTTTGATACGATACGATAAAAAGTTTTGCACTCTACATACATAGTGTATTAATGTCGTGTTTAATAATAAAAAAACATAACTATGCTTAGGCAAAACCCGAACTGGATATGAAATTTTATTGACAGGTAGTATTATATGCCACACGAGACATTTAGTGGGGAGAATCAATACTACTTCAACGCCCCCTTTATATGGATAAAAATTAATTTTGCATGGGTGGAATGATAACTCATATCTTTAATAAAGAAGTCGGGCAAAATGGATGCGATCTCAGTTTCTTTTCTATTTTTATTTGTCCAGCAGTGTACAGTACACAGTACGGGTAAGTTGTACAAACACACAGTATCCACACTATTTTAAACACATTTCATACATACATATTCAACACACGTTGTTGTTGATGGTGGTGACACACACACACACACACACACATTTGGGGGTTTTTTTTTTGTACACACATTTGTTTTAGTCCACACACACACACACAAACACACACACGCATACACACATACATGTACACACATACACAAATACACAAACACACAAACACACACACGAATATCAACATACACGCAACACACATACATACACACAGTACACACATATACAAACACACACTCACACACACACACAGAGCGGTGATTTACATGCATACACAGTAGTGGTACGCGTTCATACACAGTTACACCACGACTGGTACACACACACACGCCACACACACGCATACACACATTCCATGCACTAACATACACACACATACACAGGTTTCACACACAGACTACACACACATACACACGTCAGACATTACACATACGTACACACACACAATAGCCGATGATTAATAAATCAATTACAAATCTAGTGATCTTCGTTAAAAAATTTCAAAAATATCACATGTTTATAGTTAATGTACGAGTTGTGTTGACTGTTGATTTCAAATGTTTTGTCTTCGATTTTCCAGTGTCAGGACTATTCAGTCAATTTGTCCTTCGACCGAACATGACCTTTCCAAAACACATGCGGGCGTTTAACCTTAGATATACGTTTGTTATGGGACATTGTTTATTATTCAGATCACACATTCCATAACGACTACTGAGCACTGGACCTAACTATTATGGACGTTTACCTTATTGTATAACATTTAGTGAAACAGCTTACCCCAGTGACTAAAAGTGTCTGACATCGCCAGTGACGATAACATATTTTAGAGTGAAAATTTCACTATTTCACTCCAAAAGTGTCTTCACTGGGGTAATTTTAAATTTTGTAAGAAAGGTAAATTGCCAAAAGTTATAAATAATTAAATCAATTTCATGTTTTTGATCTAATATATTTATATCTCATCTCCTACTCACATTTGCAATCATTGCACACTCCTCGCGTTAGCCTTATACTCCTTGACATATGTTTGCAAACTTCATAATTAGTAGGTGCAATTAATTAAAATTTGACAAAAAAAAAAAAAAAATTTGAACTATCCTCTGTTTAATCTTCATTGCTGATAGTATACAGGTATATATATCATATAACATGTTGTGCAAATAGGTATGATACTAACGTCTGTAAACGTAAGCACGAAACACCAGTTAATGGACAAGGTGAGTCGTTGTTCACGTCTTGATACGACTGTTACAGTTGAGTGCATTTCCACCATGGGGGCGTTTTTGAATGTATCTATCCCTATGAACATATTGTGTCCCTTTCGGCCAATCTTTGAACGATACGATAAAAAGTTTTGCACCCTACCACGGCGTGTATTAATGTCGTGTTTAATAATAAAAAAAACCCCCCTATGCTTAGGCATGTAGGCACAGATATGAAACATTATTGATGGATACAATATGTATGATGAGAAATTTTAAGGGGGAGAATCAATACTAATGCAACGCCCCCTTTAAACGATAAAAATCTTTGATGTTTTTGAACTGATGGCTGGTGGATTTATTCAGTTACTCGGGCAAGGATGCGATCGCCGCTTTGTTTGAAGCATTTTTATTTTCTCAGCAGTGTCAGTATGCAATACGGGTAAGTTGTCAAATAACAGTATCCAAAGTTCTATTTTAAATTGATTTCCGTGTTTACATATTCAACTGACGTTGTTGTTGGTGGTGTAGGCGGTGGGTTGTTGGGTTTTGTTTGGGTTTTTTTTTTTTGTTTATTTGTTTTAGTCCCTTTTCATTTGCAAACAAATCTCATACAGTTGTGTGTACATGATTTGTCAAATATATTATACATAAACACACAATGAATATCAAATAGAAACCCCTTAAAATTAATACAGTGAGTACATATATGTTGCTCTCTGGGAAGTATTTCAGAGCGGTGATTTAATGCTTAATTAGTAGTGGTTCGCGTTCCGGCTAGTTCTCCACGACTGGTATGTGCTCTCCTGCCGGTGCATGTAACAGATTCCTTGCTACTAATGACAAAATGTAACAGGTTTCTTCTCTAAGACTATATGTCAGAATTACCATATGTTTGACATTCAATAGCCGATGATTAATAAATCAACGTGATCTAGTGATGTCGTTAAACAAAACAAACAAACACACTTTAGTTAATACTGACTTGTGATAGAAAAGTCGGATCGGTTTTCTAGTGTCAACTTGAACCCAGTGTCTACCAGCCCGATAACTAAACCACTACACTGCGGGCGCCAGAACCTTAAGAAGTTGTTAGTCAAGTACAGTGTGATGGGCCGCTCACAACAAAGACATATACGCGGAGCGTATCAACATTGCAGAAGTAGCTTTTTATCTGCCTCGTCGATTGCTATTTATTCTGTAACACGACTGGATGTAGTTAAATCGGTACATCGCCCGCCTGGGGTTATTGAGCCATACGAGTGAAAACTTCAGTGGAGGCTATTCTCAGATTGTGTTTTTTTCCCATCACCCCTGCCCCCACGAATTATATACCAAAGGCCTAGGAACGTCCTACCCTGTCTGTGGGAAAGTGCATATACAATGTCCCTTGCTGCTCGTGGAAAACAAATGAGCCGGGTTTGTTCTAAGACAACGGGTCAAAAATTACCAAATATTTGATATACAGTAACCTGTTATTAAGGAAGCAGTGTGCTCTAGTGTTATCATTGAACAAAACAAACTTTACTTTACTTCAATTGTTAGCTATTCTCTAATGTGGCGGAATCTAGATTAAACGGTAGGATCGCACCGTCTCAGTGGAGCCTATTCTTTAATTATTTGTTTTTCTTCACCTATGTTCCACAACTGGTATATCAAAGGACGTTGTATGTCCCGTCCTGTATGTGTGAAAGAGCAGACAATTACCAAATATTTGACATCCAATAGCCGATGATTAGTTAATGAATATGCTCTAGACGAACTCTAACTAACAGAACAGAAACCGTTTTAAAGTATCCTATCCCTTATCAGTTATTTCCCGATTATTTACCATAGTTTGATACCCAATAGCCGATGTATTTTTTCGTGCAGGGTTGTCATTAAATATATGTTATATTCTATTTACCGATTATTGAATAAGCCTTTCTTTGTCTTATAGGTTTATCTATGACAATTACCACATCTGCAGTCACAGCAAGACGAAATCAGGACGTCACAGTTACGTGCACCATACAAGACGCCGAGGGTCTGCAGAGCACGGTGTACATATACCTGGGCACGTTTTATTTCAGAGCTGCCTATTTCTATCAGAGGGCGACTGGCTGTGAGCCGCGTTCGACCGACGACCGGGTGCCGATATCACTAACAACGGTCTGTGGATCAGGAACCAACAGCTCCGAATCCAGCTCCAAGGAGTACATCTTAACCACGAGACCCAGAAAGGTTCTCACAAATTACTACCGCGGGACAAGCTTTCGTGGTTCCACGTACTTCAGCAACGCTGTTACATTTTCCTTGTTAAGTAAGTCAACGGCCAATTTACAACTGGGTATCAGTTTGTCTTTCGTGGTTCCACGTACTTCAGCAACGCTGTTACATTTCCCTTGTTAAGTAAGTCTAATGGCCACAGGTTAATTTACAACTGGTTATTAGTTTGTCTTTCGTGGTTTGACGTACTTCAGCAACGATGCTACATTATCCATGTTAAGTAAGCTAGGTGGCCAACGGTCAATTTACGACTAGTTATTGGTTTGTCTGTTTCAATAAGTAAAGAAACACAACCTCTTTCGTTTGTCTTTGTTTTAAATATGTGAACAGACAAAGCGTTATTGCTTTGTTTTTTTGTTAAGTAAGTGGACTGAAAAATGAATCATTGTTGTTGTTTTTCTGATACATTAACTAGTTATGGGTCACTGGTCTATCTACCATGCAAAGTGAACGGGGAAATGGTATTTGGTGTGTATACGTATAGTAAATCGTCCAATGATAATTATGTATAATTATGTTGCTTTCTGGTTTCTCTTTGTTATGTAAGTGAACAGCCAAAGGGGCATTTGACTTATATTTATTAAACAAGTTAACAAACTAAGACTTATGTTTTCATCTTTGTTAAATAAGTAACTGGCAAGGCGAAAGTCATTGATTTGTACAATATAATGCGTTTATTATTCTGAAAATATATTCTATCAAATATGTTCGAGAAACATGAAATTCCACTTAATACAGATCGCAGTTCTGGCTGTACTGTGATTGTTTATTTCATAGTCAGTTAGCAATTTGTATCTGAACCGTCCAGTTAAGTATATTCAATAAAATGCATTTTTTGAAAGTTTGAAGGAATAACGAAGTATTTTCTTTGTTTATTCAATTTTGAGATTATTCAATGCAGAGTTTGCTTTAAGTATATCATATGTGTCTCGGCTTTTACATACCATATGCTGAACTAAATTATGTCAGGTGAGGTGGACTGCGCATCGATAAATATTTCTGGAGGAGGAGATGTACTGACGGTCACTCAAGGAACAGAGTTTGACGGAATCACGTGCAGCACTGGGGGTGCCAACCCGGAACCTGAAGTCAAACTGAAACTTAAACTGGACGAGACATCTTCAGCAGATCTGCCTGCTCGTAAATTAGCGTCGGCAAGAACCATGGAGTTTGAACGAACGCTCTGTAATCCACTGGAGTTTGAAACGTATTCATCCAGAACGACAGCGAGGCTTGCCTTTGTCCCAGACCGACATCATGATGGGAAGTACGTCTACTGCTCAGCCAAGAACAGTGAGATGGGGATCAACGACGAGGTGACCTCCAACGAAATACGTCTCATTGTCCAGTGTAAGTAATCATCACGTAATGACATACCGCATAGAGGATGTTTATACGAATGGGGTGTCATGTAAAATCCAGTTAGAGTTACTGTTACAAACACAGACAATGTCAATAAACAAATATTTAGAAAACGTACACACCATTTAGCATCATTACCCTATCTAACATCAGATTGTATTCTGTTTAACACAGCCCCCCCCCCCCCCCTTCCCCATTTAACATCATTATTGTGTTTAACTTCAGCCATATGGGAATGTTATTACATTCAACCTAGACACCCCATTTAACACCATCATTTTATTTAATTTAAGATGGACAATGAGAAGATATAGCATGTTCAATGCAGACACCCCAATTAATATCAGTATCTTATTTAACTTCAGATGGACAAGCAGGGCATGATATTATGTTCACTCCAGACACAACATCTACACAAATATTGTATTTACTAGTAACTTCAGATGGACAATTATGACATGATGTTACGTACGTTCAACCCAGACACCGCATTTAATAACATTGTCTGATTTAAGTTGGAGATAATTAATTTCAAGTGTTTTGATGCTATTTTTAATTGTTCATCAATAAAAGTCAAATTTTCATGCCTATTATTCCTGTTATTTTATATTGTAGTAACTGGTCATTATAGTACTAGTTATAAGTACTAACTACTAGAACTAAGTACAGTTTTTAAAGTTTTATTTCACGGATTTTCAGGAATCATATATATGTAATAAGCAAACTATCGGAAATAAATTCCAGAGAACTAGGAATACTAGGATTGAAAGTCCTGTGGACTAGGAGTACCAGGAATAAAAGTCCCACGGACTTACATTCCTCGGAATGCACGTCCCACAGACTTAATTTCCTAGGGATACAGGTCCCACAGACTAGGATTCCGAGGAATAGAAGTCCGATCGGACAAAGATTAAGAAAATCACAATTAATCAGATTGTGACTTACCGTCAAAATATAAACTTACAAAACATATTATTAAAAATTATGTTGGTGTATATAGATATTGTCTTTGGTTGTTCACCAGATGTTACGTTTTTTGGAGTTACCAATTTTCATATATATATTTTAAAAACAATTTTTAGCTACATATTGGGGGGGGGGGGGGGGGGGGGCGTATATTTCTTAGTGTTGAACACATGGACATATAGCCTACTTTATATCTGTAGTGGCATTATATACTTTTGAAAAAAGCAAGATATTCGTCGTACAAAAACAAAAATGTAAGACGATTACAAAAATTCACTCACATGTCTGATTCTCAAGTCTATGACGTAAAAAAAAAAAAAAATTGACTTGGAGATTTGAACCCAGAATAATCTTAAGAAACTCGTACACTTATCCATCACACTACGAGGGAAGGCTGCCAAAATCTCACTTTTACTCTCGTGTCTTTCTGGCAGCTCGTGCAAATTGCACAGTATAATAAACGGACATCTAATTTGCCGGACTATTATCCTGTTCAATTATTTAGACCCAAAGTTTTTTGCAAATGTTACGTTTATTTCCTAATCGATATTTGTTTTCTTTGCATTTACATGAAAACAAATCCAAACCCCGACAGGTTTTATATACAAATCATCATATAAAATGCACGAAGTTGACTTAATTCCACTTTTTAAAAATCTCTGTGTCGTTTGAATGCACGTTATTTCTCCTATAAATAACTAAGGTCATTTGCATATCAAAACATTGGGATCTGAGGCTATGTGAAGGCCATTATAGCTTGTTTCACTAAATCAAGGTTATTATTGTTTTGCAGTGTGTAACAGCATTGTCTAATCTTTCCGTTAAACATAGATGTAAACAAACAGAACATGTAACCCTTTCTTGTAGGTGCATTATATTTAATAAATTTAGCTAATGTATTATGTATTTTTATTTTATTATATCAATTATATATTAGCATACCATACCTAACCTAACACAACTGAGGTGTAGCACAGTAATAAACACAAATCACCTCACACACCGCAGGAATGTGCTTTCCAAATTTATAAATAAATTTAATGCAGGGCCGGACCCAGAAGACCGGGGGGGGGGGGGGGATAAAATGTCAAAGGCCACCAATATCAAATAATAATTAAAATGTTATTTAATTTGCCTCTAAATTGGGAACTCATACGTATATATATGTATATAGTATTTAAGGGTGGTGCTAGGGGCTGGGGTTTGGAGGTTGGGTGTTACATTTGTAATGCGAAAAACCAAAGGGCTATTGTTCAGACTCGTATGGGTTCAACCACTTTTTCATCCCGCAGACACAGCCCTGAATGTTCAAAATACGATAGCATTGCTTGGTCAATAACATCATTATTTCGATCTATGACTGCACGTGCTATTGTAGCAATGTGTAAACCACGTAAAATACAAGTTAGGTAGGGTATATAAATTCATTGAAAATGTATTAGTCGACATTCTTGTTATTGTTATTTGAGGAAAAATATGGGTAAATCGAAAAACACTTCAGTTGATGTAAAATCGTGTATTAAGAACGTTTTCGATTATTTTGAAGATGAATATCAGCGCGGTAGACCTAGGTATGCTTCTTATCGAATTGTCGATCGAGTTTCCGCTGCACTTAAAGTTTTGGTTTCAACAGTAAAAAGAACTGTGAAAAATCTAAGCTCTACGAATCCAAGCACAGAAATCACTGTTAAAAAACGCGACCGAAAACTCATCGATTTATTTGATAAAGATGTTATTAGACGACGAGTATACAGATTTTATAGAGAGGGCGAATTACCTACATTACATAAGATTAACGTGGCTTTAAGGGAGGAATGTGGAATCAACATATCCATATCAACTTTACGAAGAACACTCCATGACCTCGATTTTAAATACCAACATATGTCTACAACCGGAAAAGTGATTTTTGAGGATGCCAATATATCAGACAGGAGACTGTCCTATCTCCATGAAATATCCAGTTTACGAGAACAGGGGTATTTAATAGTGTATCAAGATGAGACCTGGGTGAATGTCAACCACACAACATCCCACCACTGGACAGATATCCACCCGGGCACAAGTACCGCCAATCACCTGCCGAAATCAGACGCTGCTGATCGAGTTCGTAAACTCTGTTCGGTGACTGGGAAGGGAAAAATACTTATTATTTGTCATGCTGGCTGTAATAAATATGGATTGATAGATGGCTGTGAATTGATCTTTGAGGCTAAAAAAAAACAGACGGAGACTATCATGGTGAGATGAATCATGACAATTTCATCAAATGGTTTGAAGAACAACTTATGCCTTCTCTACCAGAACCTTCTGTTATCGTCATGGATAACGCAAGCTACCACAACAAATTAACTGAGATTACACGATGTCCTGCACTAAACGCTAAAAAGGAAGAAATTCAGTCGTGGCTACGAATCAAAAATATACCTTTTGAGAGTAACATGACAAAGCCAGTTCTTTATGAACTTGTGAAAAGTAACAAATGTGCAAAGCAATTTGTTACTAATGATATTGCTGAACGCCATTGGCACCTGTGTCTAAGACTGCCGCCAAGACATTCTGAACTCAATCCGATAGAACTGATCTGGAGTCAAGTCAAAGGGCACATAGCTCGTCATAATGATGGTAAAATGACCACGGTTCGGAGAGAACTTGCACATGCATTGAACTCTGTCACACCTACACACTTCCCTGACGCAGTTAAACATGTAATAAAGATCGAAGAAGATTTTAGAAAACAAAATAGTTTTATAAGAAATAAAATACCCCCTGTGATAGTCCCCCTTAACGAAGATAGTGATGAAGAAATGAGTTCGTCGACTGATTAAGTTATTTCTCCATACCCATCAGGAGTATTACTTTAATGTATGCATGAACTCTTTAACACCAAAAACAATTTATTTCCATATCATTCACTATCAAACAACCTATCAACCTATAAACTAATCGACTAGAAATGCATATAGATAACACATACATACGAGAGAAATGTTTATTTAACGACACACTCAACGCATTTGATATACGTTTATGTGGCGTCAGACAAAACGGTTACGGAGCATCATGACAGTGAGAAAGAAACTCGCTACCGCCACATGGGCCACTGTTTCCGATAAGCAATTTTGATAAGCAATAAGGGACGTTTTATATGCACCATCCCATAGACAGGATAGCACATACCACAGCCTTTATACATCAGTTGTTGTGCACAGGCTGGAACTAGACACAACCCAATGGGTCCACCATGTGGGATCGATCAGTCGACCTACCATGAGCGAACGCTTTACCTCTGAGCTACGTCCCGCTCCATATACAAAAGAAGCCTTAAGTGGGGTTGGGGTTGTGCACCTCCACCAATCGCATGCATACCATATTCTTCTCTCTCTCTCCCTATAACCATATAACCATAGATTAAAATATGTTGAGTGCGTCGTTACATAAATGACGTCCGTCTCCGTCTCTCTCTCTCTCTCTCTCTCTCTCTCTCTCTCTCTCTCTCTCTCTCTCTCTCTCTCTCTCTCTCTCTGTCTGTCTGTCTCTCCCTTCAGCGCGCGCGCTTGTGTATTCCACAATATAATTATAATATTTGATACATATTTTTTTTTCAAACTGAGGTTTTGTCACTTGAACTCCCCACCTGAATCCGCGCCTGTTTCATGTTTACAGATATTTTCTTAAATATAGGTCATACTACGATTTGTGCGGATAGGACTATAGAACCGAACATTAGTTTGAAACGCACTATAGAATGATGCTTTTGATATGCAAATGACCTTAGTTATTTATAGGAGAAATAACGTGCATTCAAACGACACAGAGATTTTTAAAAAGTGGAATTAAGTCAACTTCGTGCATTTTATATGATGATTTGTATATAAAACCTGTCAGAGTTTGGGTTTGTTTTCATGTAAATGCAAAGAAAACAAATATCTAATAGGAAATAAACGTAACATTTGCAAAAAACTTTGGGTCTAAATAACTGAACAGGATAATAGTATTTCTGTCACTGCTGTAGAAGGAATTTAAGTCCGGTAGGAATACAAGTCCTAGGATAAAAACAACTTAAAAATAAACCAGGAATGAAAGTCCGGGTAGGACTATGGTTCCTAAGCTATGGGGGTCCGATAGGACTACTGTTCCTAGGAACCGAGGTCCTACGGACCTGCGTTCCTTTTACACCGGTACGCTCTGTTTATTGCCAATAAATTTAAAACTAAAACAACAATTCAAGCTTTACTAGTTGTTCCTATGTTCAGTCCTAAGCATACACGAATTTGTGTCTCTGCGCATTGACCGCATTACGCGATCGCTTTACCACTGGGCTACGTCTTGTCCCTACATCTAACGACTCACTGGGTAGGTGTGAAACCATTACACTGACTTCTCTCACACTAACCGCTAACCCACTGTCTTGTCCCTACATCTAACGACTCACTGGGTAGGTGTGAAACCACTACACTGACTTCTCTCACACTAACCGCTAACCCACTGTCTTGTCCCTACATCTAACGACTCACTGGGTAGGTGTGAAACCACTACACTGACTTCTCTCACACTAACCGCTAACCCACTGTCTTGTCCCTACATCTAACGACTCACTGGGTAGGTGTGAAACCATTACACTGACTTCTCTCACACTAACCGCTAACCCACTGTCTTTGTCAGACAGCCCAGATAGCTGAGGTGTGTCTCTCTCACACTAACCGCTAACCCACAGTCTTTGTCAGACAGCCCAGACAGCTGAGGTGTGTCTCTCCCTCTCACACTAACCGCTAACCCACGGTCTTTGTCAGACAGCCCAGATAGCTGAGGTGTGTCTCTCCCTCTCACACTAACCGCTAACCCACGGTCTTTGTCAGACAGCCCAGATAGCTGAGGTGTGTCTCTCTCACACTAACCGCTAACCCACTGTCTTTGTCAGACAGCCCAGATAGCTGAGGTGTGTCTCTCCCTCTCACACTAACCGCTAACCCACGGTCTTTGTCAGACAGCCCAGATAGCTGAGGTGTGTCTCTCCCTCTCACACTAACCGCTAACCCACGGTCTTTGTCAGACAGCCCAGATAGCTGAGGTGTGTCTCTCTCTCACACACTAACCGCTAACCCACTGTCTTTGTCAGTCAGCCCAGATAGCTGAGGTGTGTGTCTCTCTCACACACTAACCGCTAACCCACGGTCTTTGTCAGACAGCCCAGATAGCTGAGGTGCGTCTCTCTCACACTAACCGCTAACCCACGGTCTTTGTCAGACAGCTCAGATAGCTGAGGTATGTCTCTCTTTCACACACTAACCGCTAAACCTCTGTCCTGGACAGACATCCCAGGTAGCTGACGTGTGATGGGAATCGGATGGGATTTCATCATAGATCATCGGTTATAATCGGTTGGTAACAACCGTATAATTTTGATTATACAATCTGTTAGAATTCCAAGACCATCAGACGGCTTTGAATTATAAGGATCATGTACCTATTATCGTGTGCATCCTGCAAATGGCTAATTGTACCTTTATTAACAAACTAACTAATATATGTTTTTCTTCATGTACACATGAAAACAATTCCAAACCACTGTATATGTCCATCATTTTTATCATCTAAACTGGAGGAACAGTTACAGTTTAACATTTTCTCACACAATCGATTATGTTTTTTGTTTTTTTCATAATCGATCATCACATCGTAAGGACCAATCCGATCAATTTTCATAATCGACCATCACATCGTAAGGACCAATCCGATCAATGTTTATTATAATCGACCATCACATCGTAAGGGCCAATCCGATCAATTGTCTATTATAATCGATCATCACATCGTAAGGGCCAATCCGATCAATGTTCTATTATAATCGACCATCACATCGTAAGGGCCAATCCGATCAATTGTCTATTATAATCGACCATCACATCGTAAGGGCCAATCCGATCAATTGTCTATTATAATCGACCATCACATCGTAAGGGCCAATCCCATCAATTGTCTATTATAATCGACCATCACATCGTAAGGGCCAATCCCATCAATGTTCTATTATAATCGATCATCACATCGTTAGGGCCAATCCGATCAATTGTCTATTATAATCGACCATCACATCGTAAGGGCCAATCCGATCAATTGTCTATTATAATCGACCATCACATCGTAAGGGCCAATCCGATCAATTGTCTATTATAATCGACCATCACATCGTAAGGGCCAATCCGATCAATGTTCTATTATAATCGATCATCACATCGTAAGGGCCAATCCGATCAATGTTCTATTATAATAGATCATCACATCGTTAGGGCCAATCCGATCAATTGTCTATTATAATCGATCATCACATCGTAAGGGCCAATCCCATCAATGTTCTATTATAATCGATCATCACATCGTAAGGGCCAATCCGATCAATTGTCTATTATAATCGATGATCACATCGTTAGGGCCAATCCGATCAATGTTCTATTATAATCGATCATCACATCGTAAGGGCCAATCCGATCAATGTTCTATTATAATCGACCATCACATCGTAAGGGCCAATCCGATCAATGTTCTATTATAATCGACCATCACATCGTAAGGGCCAATCCGATCAATGTTCTATTATAATCGACCATCACATCGTAAGGGCCAATCCCATCAATGTTCTATTATAATCGACCATCACATCGTAAGGGCCAATCCGATCAATCAATCGTTCGTATTATAATCGATCATCACATCGTAAGGGCCAATCCGATCAATGTTCTATTATAATCGATCATCACATCGTAAGGGCCAATCCGATCAATGTTCTATTATAATCGATCATCACATCGTAAGGGCCAATCCGATCAATGTTCTATTATAATCTATTATAATCGATCATCACATCGTAAGGGCCAATCCGATCAATGTTCTATTATAATCGATCATCACATCGTAAGGGCCAATCCGATCAATGTTCTATTATAATCGATCATCACATCGTAAGGGCCAATCCGATCAATGTTCTATTATAATCGATCATCACATCGTAAGGGCCAATCCGATCAATGTTCTATTATAATCGACCATCACATCGTAAGGGCCAATCCGATCAATGTTCTATTATAATCGACCATCACATCGTAAGGGCCAATCCGATCAATGTTCTATTATAATCGATCATCACATCGTAAGGGCCAATCCGATCAATGTTCTATTATAATCGACCATCACATCGTAAGGGCCAATCCGATCAATGTTCTATTATAATCGACCATCACATCGTAAGGGCCAATCCGATCAATGTTCTATTATAATCGATCATCACATCGTAAGGGCCAATCCGATCAATGTTCTATTATAATCGATCATCACATCGTAAGGGCCAATCCGATCAATGTTCTATTATAATCGACCATCACATCGTAAGGGCCAATCCGATTCTCTCTCTCTCTCTCTCTCTCTCTCTCTCTCTCTCTCTCTCTCTCTCTCTCTCTCTCTCTCTCTCTCTCTCTATATATATATATATATATATATATATATATATATATATATATATGTTATTTTTCTTTATCTCTCTGACTCTCTCTTTCAAAAACTCTCTTGTTTGGAAGCAGCAATATGTTAGACTCTTAATAGCCCTGATTGAACATGTACTAAGGCCTCGCTGTACAAACACCATTTTTCTTTCATACAAGAGTGTTTTAAATCGATCGGGTACAAACTCTATATCAGATTTTGGTTACAATGGCAAACATTATTGTGATTAAAAAAAAAAAAAGAGGCTCACCTGGAACTTTAGAGCACCAATTTACTCCCTGCTTGACATCAATGGATACGTATTTACCAGTTCAACAAAGAGAACAATTACAATAGTTTTGAACGATGGCGTTTATTATATAAAACATGTCCAAATCCCGTGACATGAACTGTTCTGTGTTATTGTTTGTTTGTGTGTGTTCTGTCTTGTTTGTTTGATTGGCTTTTTATTTTGCTTTTGTTTTCTTTTTCTTTTGTTTTCTTTTCTTTCTTTTTTTTCCTTTTTTTTAGGGGGGGGGGGGGGGGGGGGGGGGGGGGGGGGGGGGGGGGGGGGGGGGTTGGGTGGTGGTGTTTATTTGGTTAGTTGTTTTTTGTTTGTTTTATTTTTGTTTTGTTTTTGGTGGGGGTTTTTGGTGGGTGTACATATAAACTATATATTGCTAGTTTAGTGTTAGACTTCCATCTCTCTCTCTCTCTCTCTCTCTCTCTCTCTCTCTCTCTCTCTCTCTCTCTCTCTCTCTCTCTCTCCTCCTCTCTCTCTCTCTCTCTCTCTCTCCCTTTGACAATCAAACCTAGAAATAACAATGTATGTTAATAAACCAAATTGCCATAATTTAAAATGTACTTCTTATTTCTTATTTCAGGCAAGAGTTGTTAAGATTTAAATATAAGAAAAGAAACCTGTTGTCCATTCCTCGTCACGGTAATAGTAATTTCTAAGTACTCGATTCACAATAAATACAACGAATGACATCTGCGTAGATACCTTCGGTATTGTACTCATCTTTCTAAAATGTCTCCGAACTTGTTGAATTATATTTTGAATTTAGAGAGACACTAGAGAGAATAATTTGCGATGATCTCTAGCGTTTCACTCTGTTAAACATTAATACATTCCAAGATGGCATGTGTGAATATGTTGTGTGATTGTAATTGTAGGTAAGGTCTTACAGCTTTAGGATTGTGCTTGTCAGTATAGGTTTTAAAGGCCCTTATTATATTACGATCTTTAGAAGGTAGTACAAAACCAAATAACTTCCGGCTGGGTCAAAGTTCGAGGTGCACCGAACTTTTGATAGAGAAATGAACACCACAAGTCCTGTGATTGGTTATAAATGTGAGTGTGTTGGTTGTAAAAAAATAATAGTTTCATCTGGGTAAAACAAATATGCAATTTTATTGCATCTAGTACCAATGTTTCAAGCAGCCTTGTGCTTAAAACATGTATGGGGTACCTGTGAAAAAAATGTACTCGAATTTTGTGCGGAACTAGGGTAGTCATAGACGCTACCCGTTATCTCAGAAACGAGCAGCTTGACCCCCAATTTTTTCTGATTCACTTTAAGTGTGACGGGTGGTAGTATTTATATCCATGGCGTTTATGTCGGTTGATACGTTGCAGGTAGGAGTTTTAGCGACATATGTTACTATTGTCGTCTATGGGATTTGATTTGGTAATATACACCCAGAAGACACACTTGACACATCCGAGATTAAACATAAATCTACTAAGATTGTGTCCGATGTTCTGTTGAACAAAGGAACGTCTCATGCGTATCAGTACCGCGTCGACTAGAATTCATATCATGGGCGTACGGGCTCCTGTTTGTGTAGTGAAGCAGGCTGGATTTTACCTGAATTAAACGACAATGCCCGAATCTGCATAACAACATTTAATAATAATAGCATTACTGCCAAAGAACTATATAGGGTTATAAACGACTCGCTGTGTATGTCTACATGCATTTCAACTAATGTTGAGGGTAGAACGATGGAAATGCATGGTAAAACGGTCTCAGGTTAGCACATTTTGCCCGAATTTCAGAATATTTGATCCAACACTGCAGCAGTTCTCCACCACTCACCCAGCCCCTGTCTTGTATGCTTATGGTGCATACCTTCATTTAGGGGGTGGCGGTCTAGTCTAGAGAGAGTGAGAGTGAGAGAGAGAGACAGAGACAGAGAGAGAGAGAGAGAGAGAGAGAGAGAGAGAGAGAGAGAGAGAGAGAGAGACAGACAGACAGGCAGAGAGAGAGAGGGGGAGAGAGAGAGAGAGCGAGAGCGAGAGAGAGAGAGAGAGAGAGAGAGAGGGGGGGTAGAGGGAGGGAGAGAGACGCAGAGAGGGAGAGGGAGGGAGAGAGACGCAGAGAGAGGGGGAAGAGAGAGAGAGAGAGAGAGAGAGAGAGAGAGAGAGAGAGAGAGAGAGAGAGAGAGAGAGAGAGAGAGAGAGAGAGAGAGAGAGAGAGAGGGAGAGAGAGCGCGCGCTTTGACTGAAATGTGTCATGACCAGATTGTGAAACCATTTCCGGCGTTTTTTCTTTAACAAAGGAACGATCCATGCATATAATAAACGGTAAATATTCGTGTCATTTTCTGTAAAGACACACGTCGTGCATAGCATGTATTCTCAATGACGCAACGAAATGATGTTTGTTGAAATTGAACATCGGTTCAGTCCGTATAGTGGACCCGCTGGATTCCTTTTCATGACAACCATGCTCCAAGTCATGGTGTGTTCTGTTTGTGGAAAAATGCATATTATAAAATGGAACGGATTTCCCCTGAAGACCGTGTCAAAAGTAATAAATAGTTAAAGTTTGTTTTGTTTAACGACGCCACTAGAGCACATTGGTTTATTAATCATCGGCTATTGGATGTTCAACATTTGGTAATTTTGATATATAGTTTTAGAGAGAAAACCCGCTACTTTCTTCCATCAGTAGCAAGGATTGGTTTATATGCATCATCAAACAAACAGGATAGCACATGTACGGCCGTTGATATAACAGTTTTTGTGCACTGGCTGGAGCGAGAAATAGCCCAATGGGCAAATTAATAAATATATGATATCCAAAAGGCGGATGATTAATTAATATGTGTGGTTTAGTGTTGTAGTTAATCAAACGAAATGTAGCTTTGATTTAGTTTTAACGTTGGACAAGGTAAATCAAAATGTTGAACTTGGAAATTACAAAATGCACGAAAGTATGGACGCTGTGACTTCCAGTATACCTATTGAATTGGCGGCGCGACACATGCGCGTTCGCAGCCATACCCAACAAAGGTGAAAGTCTGCTTATGGATTTCCAAGTTTTGAGTTCGATTTAATACGTATATATTTACTTCCTTAGGCATGAGGATACCTGGATCGGGAACTCTTCAGCACGCCGTAAGTACATACCTATATTTAAAACAGAATCTTCTTAGTATGATTTCATTTCATTTCAACTTATTTTCGTGCTTATTTCCAATTAAGATTCACGCATGCTATTTCTAGGCACACACGCCTCAGCTATCTCGGCTGTCTATCCAGGACAGTGGGTTAGTTAATTGTTAGTGGTTGGTGAGAGCAAATGTTTTTTAGGAAATAAAATGAAATTTAACTCAGTACAAATATTAGAACGACCAGAAACACGTTTAATATACAGCCACTAATATTTTATGCAGAAAAATATATTTGATATGTAATTACAATCGTTACAAAGTCTATTTTAGTCGATAACATCTTAAAAATTGCAGCAAACTCAGGAATGTCCTTTTAATATATATATTATAATAATTTTCGTGTGGTCGAAATTACCTTTATTGCTTTACTCCAGAGAAAGATTCCCAAGTTCGATGCATAGTTGCCAACTTTATGTTTGATTCCACAAATCATTGTATATGGATTTAATGTGAATTTGTGGCCAAAACTTTGTTGTTGTTGTTTTTTGTTTTGTTTTTCTAAATTAGGTTCAGTTTGTTTAATAAATAATCTATATGTGTTGCAGTGAAAAAGGTCGTGTAAGACTGAGTCGCAGACAAGGCACTGTGGGGTGAACCCAATTATCCAATCATATAGATGTTTCTAACTGCAATTACATTTCTAATCATTTCATAAATTAAGCTAAAATCGTGATTTTCAATTAATTCGGAATTTAGTGTTTGCCAAACAATTTTCCAATTTATGTTTTCAGTAAAATGGTTTCCTATTTGGACTCAAACGATGCGTCTTTTGTGAGTTATGAGTAGCAAAACTGCATAATTATATGTCCCTAGTTTTCCTAGTGCCCCTAAGCTCTTGTCTTGGAGATCCTGTCCAGTCGAGCGTAGCTTTGTCCACACAGTTAAAGTCGTCGCATAGAATGCGGTTAGTCTCTGTTCGTTGGTCATGTGTCGTGAAAAAGTAAACTACACAGTTTGCGATAAACTCAGCCCTATGGCATGGGTTCACTGGACAATACAGATTAACTATGTTAATTACCTGGGTCCCGTTTTACGAAGCGATCTTAGCGCTACGATCACCGTAACTGCGTAAGGTAGTTATGCACTTAAGGTCACCTTAGCGCTAAGATAGCTTATTAAAACGGGGCCCAGGTTCTTAAGTTGGCAAAGTAAGGTTATAACTCTCCCTTCTGTATCTTTCAGAGTGTTAATTACTTTAATTTGTAACCCTTCTCTGAATAAAATAGCAATCCCCCATTTTCGACCTATATTTCATGAATTTAAAAAAAAAACTTTCCCTTTAAAATCTTCAAACACATCTTTAATATTATCTTTATCATTTAAGTGAGTTTCTTATAAACAAATAATATCTAGGTTTTCTTTACTTAATTGATCGCAAATAAGGAAGCGTTAACGTTTAGTGTGCCAACTTTCAGGGTGGGTTCGAGTGCCGACATTTAAATACATAACAATAATACACAAAAACACATATTCATTAAAATAAGGCATGAGTAAACATATATATATATATATATATATATATATATATATATATATATACAGTTCTTGTGTCGGGGACCCCAGACCACACCAAATCCGGCCTTACAGGCGGCACGGTGTGGGGGTAGCAGGGGTCTTCTCAATGGTGACACGGGTTACACGTATGAAGACGAGACGTGCGGGTTACACATATCACTAAGACAAAAACAGTTAACATGAAACAAACACATATAAACATAAAAACACAGAAGTACACATCAACAATCCACAGAATTATAACAGAAAAACCGAAAATCACAAATCCACTGATAAACACTAATGCAAAACACATTTCAAAATTGGTGACAGTCGCAGGAAAACACACACTGAACAAACACTAAAGAAAAACACACACTTTAATTCTGGTCGCATTGCGAAGAAAAAGTCCAGGGGCGGGTCCATTCCGTTATCCATAGGCAAGGTTTGAATCGTGGTCTAGCACAAAGTACGTGGTCAGCTCGTGTCGGGACAGGTTGGTTTAAACAATATGTATTCGCAGATCAAAATTGGGATTGGCCAACAGGCAAGTGCCTGTATTAAGGCCTCTCCCTACATTTAGCAAATATACATGTTATATACATGTTATACATGGCTAGAACAATATTGCAATACAGATAACACGGATAGTGTGTGTGTGTGGGGGGGGGGGGGGGGTAGAAGAGAGGAAGGTGTTGAAGAAACAGAGTAAATAGCAAACAGAATGGTTAAATGGTTAATTGATCTCGAAACGCTTACTATTAATAAGAAAATTCTGAACATATTTAAATACAGAGATATTATTTTGGATACTTAAATTAGAATCTCCAAATAGTATAGTATGACACTTCAAATTATAATAGTTCAGTAAATGGGTATTGCGAGCAGCAGCGTATGTTGGACAAAAACATTAAAATGTTCAGCATCTTCAACTGGGTGCCCAACAAGTACAACAAGGTTTATCTGCCACGTGTCGTACAAATGTGTGACCATTCAAATCACTGGTACCCACACGGAGTCGGCTACGTAGAATATGTTGCCTTCTATCAACTTCGTAGAAATAGGATGGAACAGGAGAAAGGTTGAAAGGAAAAGGGGGTGAAGTACACAAAACCTAATCTGGAGAGGGCTGCCTGGGGGAGCACGTGGCATGCATTTTTGGGCGATGTGTACTCTGAAGAGGACAGGTCTCTATTCTTCTCCTTTTTCCTTCTTTCTTTTTAAGGTAGCCTTACACTTACCCATTGAGTCGTTAAAACCTGCTCCAGCTGGGAGCCGGTACCTGGTATTGAGTAGGGGGACAGGGCTGACTGAGATCGAGGGGAAAACCAGCTATTCTGAAATGCGCATTTAACACAGTATTAGAATGTCAATGCTAAAAAAAGACGTCTACTAAGTCAGTATTGGTGTCACGGCCTCGCCAATGTCCGATTCCGCATCTTAGCAGCCGGATAGCCATCTTTACACAGTATCCGATAGGAACACCTGACACAGTGGCAAGCCCAAACCACTTTTTACTGAAGGTGGAATTTGAATCTGAATCTGAAAAAAAAAAAGAAAAAAAAAAATATAGTGAGGGCTGTCAAGTAGAACTGGTAATGTCCATTGTTTATGTATGTTTCTGTTTGCATTTGTTTCTCTGGATTTTTTTCGTGTTTGGTTTTATTTCATTTTATTGTATTGTACTGTACTGTACTGTACTGTACTGTACTGTACTGTACTGTACTGTATTGTATTATACATCTATATAATATATTCCAATCAAATTGGTTCAATTGTAACACGTGATCGAACAATAGTTACCGATCTTGTACCCATAAATCTCCAAAAAAGTGTTACTGGACGTTCCATATTTGAAGGTAAAAGATCTATTGGACGCGCATGCTCATTACCAAACAAAGGGACATCACTCTCGTTTCTTTTTTCTTTATTTCCCCTATTTTGTGCTGAGGACGCCTATATATGATATGTCATATATATTTATTATAGTTCATCAATAAAACATTTTAACAAAACATTCAAAGCAGCTGACGCAAAAATATCGGCTAAG